>NW_026108958.1:0-174180 GCF_024516045.1 Bombus affinis | reverse complement strand
ATACTATTACGATATATAGTATAACGTTGTATGGTGTTACGATATAACGTTATATAATATTACGTTATAACGTATAACGTTATACACAATTACGATATAAGGCATAACGTTATATAGTATTAGGATATAACGTCTAACGTTGTAAACTATTACGATATAGCGTATAACGTTGTATACTATTACGATATAACGTATAACGTTGTATAGTATTAGGATATAACGTATAACGTTATATACTATTACGATATAGAGTATAACGTTATTTGGTATTACGATATAACGTATAACGCTATATGCCATTACAATATAACGCATAACGTTCTATAGTATTACGACATAACGTATAACGTCGTATGGTATTAGGATATAACGTATAACGTTATATACAAATACGATATAAGGCATAACGTTGTATAGTATTAGAATATAACGTATAACGTTATATACAATTACGATATAGAGTAGAACGTTATTTACTATTGCGATATAACGTATATCGATATGTACCAGTACGATGTATGGTATAACGTTATATACTATTACGATATATCGTATAACGTTATATACTAGTACGATTTAGAGTATAACGTTATTTAGTATTACGATATAACGTATAACGATATGTACCAATACGATATATGGTATAACGTTATATACTATTACGATATAGCGTATAACGTTGTATACTATTACGATATAACGTATAACGTTGTATAGTATTAGGATATAACGTATAACGTTATATACTATTACGATATATCCTATAAAGTTATATACTATTACGATATAACGTATAACGATATATACCACTACGATATATGGTACAACGTTATATACTATTACGATATAACGTATAACGTTGTATAGTATTAGGATATAACGTATAACGTTGTATAGTATTAGGATATAACGTATAACGTTATACACAATTACGATATAAGGCATAACGTTGTATAGTCATAGGATATAACGTATAACGTTATATACTATTACGATATAGCGTATAACGTTGTATACTATTACGATATAACGTATAACGTTGTATACTATTAGGATATAACGTATAACGTTATATACTATTACGATATAATGTATAACGTTGTATAGTATTAGGATATAACGTATAACGTTATATACTATTACGATATAACGTATAACGTTGTATAGTATGAGGATATAACGTATGACGTTATATACTATTACGATATAACGTATAACGGTGTATAGTATTAGGATATAACGTATAACGTTATATACTATTACGATATAACGAATAACGTTGTATAGTAATAGGATATAACGTATAACGTTATATACTATTACGATATAAGGCATAACGTTGTATAGTCATAGGATATAACGTATAACGTTATATACTATTACGATATAGCGTATAACGTTGTATACTATTACGATATAACGTATAACGTTGTATAGTATTAGGATATAACGTATAACGTTATATACTATTACGATATAACGTATAACGTTGTATAGTATTAGGATATAACGTATAACGTTATATACTATTACGATATAACGTATAACGTTGTATAGTATTAGGATATAACGTATGACGTTATATTCTATTATGATATATGGTATAACGTTATATACTATTACGATATATACTATAACGTTGTATGGTGTTACGATATAACGTTATATAATATTACGATATAGCGTATAACGTTGTATACTATTACGATTTAACGTATAACGTTGTATAGTATTAGGATATAACGTATAACGTTATATACTATTACGATATAACGTATAACGTTGTATAGTATTAGGATATAACGTATAACGTTATATACTATTACGATATATGGTGTAACGTTATATACTATTACGATATATAGTAAAACGTTGTATGGTGTTACGACATAACGTTATATATTATTACGTTATAACGTATAACGTTATACACAATTACGATATAAGGCATGACGTTGTATAGTATTAGGATATGACGTATAACGTTATATACTATTACGATATAGCGTATAACATTATATACTATTACGATATAACGTATAACGTTGTATAATATTACGATATAACGTATAACGTTGTATAGTATTAGGATATAACGTATAACGTTATATACTATTACGATATAACGTATAAGGTTGTATAGTATTAGGTTATAACGTATAACGTTATATACTATTGCGATATAACGTATAACGTTGTATAGTATTACGATATAACGTATAACGTTATATACTATTACGATTTAACGCATAACGTTGTATAGTATTAGGATATAACGTATAACGTTATATACTATTACGATATAACGTATAACGTTGTATAGTATTACGATATAACGTATAACGTTATATACTATTACGATTTAACGTATGACGTTGTATAGTATTAGGATATAACGTATAACGTTATATACTATTACGATATAACGTATAACGTTGTATAGTATTAGGATAAAACGTATAACGTTATATACTATTACGATATAACGTATAACGTTGTATAATATTACGATATAACGTATAACGTCGTATAGTATTAGGATATAACGTATAACGTTATATACTATTACGATATAACGTATAAGGTTGTATAGTATTAGGTTATAACGTATAACGTTATATACTATTACGATATATCGTATAAAGCTATATACTATTACGATATAACGTATAACGATATATACCACTACGATTTATGGTACAACGTTATATACTATTACGATATAACGTATAACGTTGTATAGTATTAGGATATAACGTATAACGTTGTATAGTATTGGGATATAACGTATAACGTTATATACTATTACGATATATCGTATAACGTTGTATAGTATTAGGATATAACGTATGACGCTATATACTATTACGATATATGGTGTAACGTTATATACTATTACGATATATAGCATAACGTTGTATGGTGTTACGATATAACGTTATATAATATTACGTTATAACGTATAACGTTATACACAATTACGATATAAGGCATAACGCTGTATAGTCATAGGATATAACGTATAACGTTATATACTATCACGATATAGCGTATAACGTTGTATACTATTACGATATAACGTATAACGTTGTATAGTTTTAGGATATAACGTATAACGTTATATACTATTACGATATATACTATAACGTTGTATGGTGTTACGATATAACGTTATATAATATTACGTTATAACGTATAACGTTATACACAATTACGATATAAGGCATAACGCTGTATAGTCATAGGATATAACGTATAACGTTATATACTATCACGATATAGCGTATAACGTTGTATAGTATTAGGATATAACGTATAACGTTATATATTATTACGATATAACGTATAACGTTGTATTGTAATAGGATATAACGTATGACGTTATATTCTATCATGATATATGGTATAACGTTATATACTATTACGATATATACTATAACGTTGTATGGTGTTACGATATAACGTTATATAATATTACGTTATAACGTATAACGTTATATACAATTACGATATATCGTATAACGTTGTATACTATTACGATATAACGTATAACGTTATATACTATTACGATATAGCGTATAACGTTATATACTCTTACGATATAGCGTATAACGTTGTATACTATTACGATATAACGTATAACGTTATATACTATTACGATATAACGTATAACGTAATATAGCATTACGATATACCATATAACGTTATGTAGCATTACGATATATCGTTTAACGTTATGTACTATTACGATACAAGGTATAACGTTGTATAGTATTAGGATATAACGTATAACGTTATATACTATTACGATATAGAGTATAACGTTATTTAGTATTACGATTTAACGTATAACGCTATATACCATTACAATATAACGCATAACGTTCTATAGTATTACGATATAACGTTTAACGTTGTATTGTATTAGGATATAACGTATAACGTTATATAATAACGTATAACGTTTTATAATATTACGATATAACGTATAACGTTGTATAGTATTAGGATATAACGTATAACGTTATATACTATTACGATATAATGTAGAACGTTGTATACTATTAGGATATAGCGTATAACGCTATATACTATTACGATATATGGCGTAACGTTATATTGTATTACGATATATAGTATAACGTTGTATGGTGTTACGATATAACGTTATATAATATTACGTTATAACGTATAACGTTATACACAATTTTCGATATAAGGCATAACGTTATATAGTATTAGGATATAACGTATAACGTTGCATACTATTACGATATAGCGTATAACGTTGTATACTATTACGATATAACGTATAACGTTATATACTATTACGATATAGCGTATAACGTTGTATACTATTACGATATAACGTATAACGTTGTATAGTATTAGGATATAACGTATAACGTTATATACTATTACGATATAACGTATAACGTTGTATAATATTAGGATATAACGTATAACGTTATATACTATTAGGATATAACGTATAACGTTGTATAGTATTAGGATATAACGTATAACGTTATATACTATTACGATATAACGTATAACGTTATATACTATTACGATATAAGGCATAACGTTGTATAGTCATAGGATATAACGTATAACGTTATATACTATTACGATATAGCGTATAACGTTGTATACTATTACGATATAGCGTATAGCGTTGTATACTATTACGATATAACGTATAACGTTGTATAGTATTAGGATATAACGTATAACGTTGTATAGTATTAGGATATAACGTATAACGTTATATGCTATTACGATATAACGTATAACGTTGTATAGTATTAGGATATAACGTATAACGTTTTATACTATTACGATATATGGTGTAACGTTATATACTATTACGATATATAGTATAACGTTGTATGGTGTTACGATATAACGTTATATAATATTACGTTATAACGTATAACGTTATACACAATTACGATATAAGGCATAACGTTATATAGTATTAGGATATAACGTCTAACGTTGTAAACTATTACGATATAGCGTATAACGTTGTATACTATTACGATATAACGTATAACGTTGTATAGTATTAGGATATAACGTATAACGTTATATACTATTACGATATAGAGTATAACGTTATTTGGTATTACGATATAACGTATAACGCTATATGCCATTACAATATAACGCATAACGTTCTATAGTATTACGACATAACGTATAACGTCGTATGGTATTAGGATATAACGTATAACGTTATATACAAATACGATATAAGGCATAACGTTGTATAGTATTAGAATATAACGTATAACGTTATATACAATTACGATATAGAGTAGAACGTTATTTACTATTGCGATATAACGTATATCGATATGTACCAGTACGATGTATGGTATAACGTTATATACTATTACGATATATCGTATAACGTTATATACTAGTACGATTTAGAGTATAACGTTATTTAGTATTACGATATAACGTATAACGATATGTACCAATACGATATATGGTATAACGTTATATACTATTACGATATAACGTATAACGTTGTATAGTATTACGATATAACGTATAACGTTATATACTATTACGATTTAACGTATGACGTTGTATAGTATTAGGATATAACGTATAACGTTATATACTATTACGATATAACGTATAACGTTGTATAGTATTAGGATAAAACGTATAACGTTATATACTATTACGATATAACGTATAACGTTGTATAATATTACGATATAACGTATAACGTCGTATAGTATTAGGATATAACGTATAACGTTATATACTATTACGATATAACGTATAAGGTTGTATAGTATTAGGTTATAACGTATAACGTTATATACTATTACGATATATCGTATAAAGCTATATACTATTACGATATAACGTATAACGATATATACCACTACGATTTATGGTACAACGTTATATACTATTACGATATAACGTATAACGTTGTATAGTATTAGGATATAACGTATAACGTTGTATAGTATTGGGATATAACGTATAACGTTATATACTATTACGATATATCGTATAACGTTGTATAGTATTAGGATATAACGTATGACGCTATATACTATTACGATATATGGTGTAACGTTATATACTATTACGATATATAGCATAACGTTGTATGGTGTTACGATATAACGTTATATAATATTACGTTATAACGTATAACGTTATACACAATTACGATATAAGGCATAACGCTGTATAGTCATAGGATATAACGTATAACGTTATATACTATCACGATATAGCGTATAACGTTGTATACTATTACGATATAACGTATAACGTTGTATAGTATTAGGATATAACGTATAACGTTATATACTATTACGATATATACTATAACGTTGTATGGTGTTACGATATAACGTTATATAATATTACGTTATAACGTATAACGTTATACACAATTACGATATAAGGCATAACGCTGTATAGTCATAGGATATAACGTATAACGTTATATACTATCACGATATAGCGTATAACGTTGTATAGTATTAGGATATAACGTATAACGTTATATACTATTACGATATAACGTATAACGTTGTATTGTAATAGGATATAACGTATGACGTTATATTCTATCATGATATATGGTATAACGTTATATACTATTACGATATATACTATAACGTTGTATGGTGTTACGATATAACGTTATATAATATTACGTTATAACGTATAACGTTATATACAATTACGATATATCGTATAACGTTGTATACTATTACGATATAACGTATAACGTTATATACTATTACGATATAGCGTATAACGTTATATACTCTTACGATATAGCGTATAACGTTGTATACTATTACGATATAACGTATAACGTTATATACTATTACGATATAACGTATAACGTAATATAGCATTACGATATACCATATAACGTTATGTAGCATTACGATATATCGTTTAACGTTATGTACTATTACGATACAAGGTTATAACGTTGTATAGTATTAGGATATAACGTATAACGTTATATACTATTACGATATAGAGTATAACGTTATTTAGTATTACGATTTAACGTATAACGCTATATACCATTACAATATAACGCATAACGTTCTATAGTATTACGATATAACGTTTAACGTTGTATTGTATTAGGATATAACGTATAACGTTATATAATAACGTATAACGTTTTATAATATTACGATATAACGTATAACGTTGTATAGTATTAGGATATAACGTATAACGTTATATACTATTACGATATAATGTAGAACGTTGTATACTATTAGGATATAGCGTATAACGCTATATACTATTACGATATATGGCGTAACGTTATATTGTATTACGATATATAGTATAACGTTGTATGGTGTTACGATATAACGTTATATAATATTACGTTATAACGTATAACGTTATACACAATTTTCGATATAAGGCATAACGTTATATAGTATTAGGATATAACGTATAACGTTGCATACTATTACGATATAGCGTATAACGTTGTATACTATTACGATATAACGTATAACGTTATATACTATTACGATATAGCGTATAACGTTGTATACTATTACGATATAACGTATAACGTTGTATAGTATTAGGATATAACGTATAACGTTATATACTATTACGATATAACGTATAACGTTGTATAGTATTAGGATATAACGTATAACGTTATATACTATTAGGATATAACGTATAACGTTGTATAGTATTAGGATATAACGTATAACGTTATATACTATTACGATATAACGTATAACGTTATATACTATTACGATATAAGGCATAACGTTGTATAGTCATAGGATATAACGTATAACGTTTATATACTATTACGATATAGCGTATAACGTTGTATACTATTACGATATAGCGTATAGCGTTGTATACTATTACGATATAACGTATAACGTTGTATAGTATTAGGATATAACGTATAACGTTGTATAGTATTAGGATATAACGTATAACGTTATATGCTATTACGATATAACGTATAACGTTGTATAGTATTAGGATATAACGTATAACGTTTTATACTATTACGATATATGGTGTAACGTTATATACTATTACGATATATAGTATAACGTTGTATGGTGTTACGATATAACGTTATATAATATTACGTTATAACGTATAACGTTATACACAATTACGATATAAGGCATAACGTTATATAGTATTAGGATATAACGTCTAACGTTGTAAACTATTACGATATAGCGTATAACGTTGTATACTATTACGATATAACGTATAACGTTGTATAGTATTAGGATATAACGTATAACGTTATATACTATTACGATATAGAGTATAACGTTATTTGGTATTACGATATAACGTATAACGCTATATGCCATTACAATATAACGCATAACGTTCTATAGTATTACGACATAACGTATAACGTCGTATGGTATTAGGATATAACGTATAACGTTATATACAAATACGATATAAGGCATAACGTTGTATAGTATTAGAATATAACGTATAACGTTATATACAATTACGATATAGAGTAGAACGTTATTTAACTATTGCGATATAACGTATATCGATATGTACCAGTACGATGTATGGTATAACGTTATATACTATTACGATATATCGTATAACGTTATATACTAGTACGATTTAGAGTATAACGTTATTTAGTATTACGATATAACGTATAACGATATGTACCAATACGATATATGGTATAACGTTATATACTATTACGATATAGCGTATAACGTTGTATACTATTACGATATAACGTATAACGTTGTATAGTATTAGGATATAACGTATAACGTTATATACTATTACGATATATCCTATAAAGTTATATACTATTACGATATAACGTATAACGATATATACCACTACGATATATGGTACAACGTTATATACTATTACGATATAACGTATAACGTTGTATAGTATTAGGATATAACGTATAACGTTGTATAGTATTAGGATATAACGTATAACGTTATACACAATTACGATATAAGGCATAACGTTGTATAGTCATAGGATATAACGTATAACGTTATATACTATTACGATATAGCGTATAACGTTGTATACTATTACGATATAACGTATAACGTTGTATACTATTAGGATATAACGTATAACGTTATATACTATTACGATATAATGTATAACGTTGTATAGTATTAGGATATAACGTATAACGTTATATACTATTACGATATAACGTATAACGTTGTATAGTATGAGGATATAACGTATGACGTTATATACTATTACGATATAACGTATAACGGTGTATAGTATTAGGATATAACGTATAACGTTATATACTATTACGATATAACGAATAACGTTGTATAGTAATAGGATATAACGTATAACGTTATATACTATTACGATATAAGGCATAACGTTGTATAGTCATAGGATATAACGTATAACGTTATATACTATTACGATATAGCGTATAACGTTGTATACTATTACGATATAACGTATAACGTTGTATAGTATTAGGATATAACGTATAACGTTATATACTATTACGATATAACGTATAACGTTGTATAGTATTAGGATATAACGTATAACGTTATATACTATTACGATATAACGTATAACGTTGTATAGTATTAGGATATAACGTATGACGTTATATTCTATTATGATATATGGTATAACGTTATATACTATTACGATATATACTATAACGTTGTATGGTGTTACGATATAACGTTATATAATATTACGATATAGCGTATAACGTTGTATACTATTACGATATAGCGTATAACGTTGTATACTATTAGGATATAACGTATAACGTTATATACTATTACGATATAATGTATAACGTTGTATAGTATTAGGATATAACGTATAACGTTATATACTATTACGATATAACGTATAACGTTGTATAGTATGAGGATATAACGTATGACGTTATATACTATTACGATATAACGTATAACGTTGTATAGTATTAGGATATAACGTATAACGTTATATACTATTACGATATAACGAATAACGTTGTATAGTATTAGGATATAACGTATAACGTTATATACCATTACGATATAAGGCATAACGTTGTATAGTCATAGGATATAACGTATAACGTTATATACTATTACGATATAGCGTATAACGTTGTATACTATTACGATATAACGTATAACGTTATATACTATTACGATATAGCGTATAACGTTATATACTATTACGATATACCGTATAACGTTGTATAGTATTAGGATATAACGTATAACGTTATATAATATTACGATATGACGTATAACGTTGTATAGTATTAGGATATAACGTATAACGTTATATACTATTACGATATAACGTATAACGTTGTATAATATTACGATATAACGTATAACGTTGTATAGTATTAGGATATAACGTATAACGTTATATACTATTAGGATACAGCGTATAAGGTTGTATAGTATTAGGATATAACGTATAACGTTATATACTATTACGATATAACGTATAAGGTTGTATAGTATTAGGATATAACGTATTACGTTGTATAGTATTAGGATATAACGTATAACGTTATATACTATTACGATATAACGTATAACGTTATATAATAATACCATATAACGCATAACGTTCTATTGTATTACGATATAACGTATGACGTAATATAGCATTACGATATATCGTATAACGTTATGTAGCTTTACGATATATCGTATAACGTTATATACTATTACGATATAACGTATAACGTTGTATAGTATTAGGATATAACGTATAACGTTATATACTATTACGATATAACGTATAACGTTGTATTGTATTAGGATATAACGTATAACGATATATACTATTACGATATAACGTATAACGTTGTATAGTATTAGGATATAACGTATAACGTTATATACTATTACGATATATGGTATAACGTTATATACTATTACGATATATGGTATAACGTTATATACTATTACGATATATAGTATAACGTTGTATGGTGTTACGATATAACGTTATATAGTATTACGTTATAACGTATAACGTTATATACTATTACGACATAACGTATAACGTTGTATAATATTACGATATAACGTATAACGTCGTATAGTATTAGGATATAACGTATAACGTTATATACTATTACGATATAACGTATAAGGCTGTATAGTATTAGGTTATAACGTATAACGTCGTATAGTATTAGGATATAACGTATAACGTTATATACTATCACGATATAACGTATAAGGCTGTATAGTATTAGGTTATAACGTATAACGTTATATACTATTACGATATATGGTATAACGTTATATACTATTACGATATATAGTAAAACGTTGTATGGTGTTACGATATAACGTTATATAATATTGCGTTATAACGTATAACGTTATACACAATTACGATATGAGGCATAACGTTGTATGGTCATAGGATATAACGTATAACGTTATATACTATTACGATATAGAGTATAACGTTATTTAGTATTACGATTTAACGTATAACGTTATATACAATTACGATATAACGTATAACGTTGTATAGTATTAGGATATAACGTATAACATTATATACTACTACGATATAACGTATAACGTTGTATAGTATTAGGATATACCGTATAACGTTATATACTATTACGATATAACGTATAACGTTGTATAATATTACGATATAACGTATAACGTCATATAGTATTAGGATATAACGTATAACGTTATATACTATTACGATATAACGTATAAGGTTGTATAGTATTAGGTTATAACGTATAACGTTATATACTATTACGATATAACGTATAACGTTGTATAGTATTACGATATAACGTATAACGTTATATACTATTACGATTTAACGTATAACGTTGTATAGTATTAGGATATAACGTATAACGTTATATACTATTACGATATAACGTATAACGTTGTATAGTATTAGGATATAACGTATAACGTTATATACTATTACGATATATGGTGTAACGTTATATACTATTACGTTATATAGTAAAACGTTGTATGGTGTTACGACATAACGTTATATATTATTACGTTATAACCTATAACGTTATACACAATTACGATATAAGGCATGACGTTGGATAGTATTAGGATATGACGTATAACGTTATATACTATTACGATATAGCGTATAGCGTTGTATACTATTACGATATAACGTATAACGTTGTATAGTATTAGGATATAACGTATAACGTTGTATAGTATTAGGATATAACGTATAACGTTATATACTATTACGATATAACGTATAAGGTTGTATAGTATTAGGTTATAACGTATAACGTTATGTACTATTACGATATAACGTATAACGTTGTATAGTATTACGATATAACGTATAACGTTATATACTATTACGATTTAACGTATAACGTTGTATAGTATTAGGATATAACGTATAACGTTATATACTATTACGATATAGCGTATAACATTATATACTATTACGATATAACGTATAACGTTGTATAATATTACGATATAACGTATAACGTCGTATAGTATTAGGATATAACGTATAACGTTATATACTATTACGATATAACGTATAAGGTTGTATAGTATTAGGTTATAACGTATAACGTTATATACTATTGCGATATAACGTATAACGTTGTATAGTATTACGATATAACGTATAACGTTATATACTATTACGATTTAACGTATAACGTTGTATAGTATTAGGATATAACGTATAACGTTATATAATAATACCATATAACGCATAACGTTCTATTGTATTACGATATAACGTATAACGTAATATAGCATTACGATATATCGTATAACGTTATGTAGCTTTACGATATATCGTATAACGTTATATACTATTACGATATAACGTATAACGTTGTATAGTATTAGGATATAACGTATAACGTTATATACTATTACGATATAACGTATAACGTTGTATATTATTAGGATATAACGTATAACGTTATATACTATTACGATATAACGTATAACGTTGTATAGTATTAGGATATAACGTATAACGTTATATACTATTACGATATATGGTATAACGTCATATACTATTACGATATATGGTATAACGTTATATACTATTACGATATATAGTATAACGTTGTATGGTGTTACGATATAACGTTATATAGTATTACGTTATAACGTATAACGTTATATACTATTACGACATAACGTATAACGTTGTATAATATTACGATATAACGTATAACGTCATATAGTATTAGGATATAACGTATAACGTTATATACTATTACGATATAACGTATAAGGCTGTATAGTATTAGGTTATAACGTATAACGTTATATACTATTACGATATATGGTATAACGTTATATACTATTACGATATATAGTAAAACGTTGTATGGTGTTACGACATAACGTTATATATTATTACGTTATAACGTATAACGACATACACAATTACGATATAAGGCATGACGTTGGATAGTATTAGGATATACCGTATAACGTTATATACTATTACGATATAACGTATAACGTTGTATAATATTACGATATAACGTATAACGTTGTATAGTATTAGGATATAACGTATAAAGTTATATACTATTACGATATAACGTATAACGTTGTATAATATTACGATATAACGTATAACGTCGTATAGTATTAGGATATAACGTATAACGTTATATACTATTACGATATAACGTATAAGGCTGTATAGTATTAGGTTATAACGTATAACGTTATATACTATTACGATATATGGTATAACGTTATATACTATTACGATATATACTAAAACGTTGTATGGTGTTACGATATAACGTTATATAATATTGCGTTATAACGTATAACGTTATACACAATTACGATATAAGGCATAACGTTGTATGGTCATAGGATATAACGTATAACGTTATATACTATTACGATATAGAGTATAACGTTATTTAGTATTACGATTTAACGTATAACGTTATATACAATTACGATATAACGTATAACGTTGTATAGTATTAGGATATAACGTATAACGTTGTATAGTATTAGGATATAACGTATAACATTATATACTACTACGATATAACGTATAACGTTGTATAGTATTAGGATATAACGTATAACGTTATATACTATTACGATATATCGTATAAAGTTATATACTATTACGATATAACGTATAACGTTGTATAGTATTAGGATATAACGTATAACGTTATATACTATTACGATATAACGTATAACGTTGTATAATATTACGATATAACGTATAACGTCATATAGTATTAGGATATAACGTATAACGTTATATACTATTACGATATAACGTATAAGGTTGTATAGTATTAGGTTATAACGTATAACGTTATATACTATTACGATATAACGTATAACGTTGTATAGTATTACGATATAACGTATAACGTTATATACTATTACGATTTAACGTATAACGTTGTATAGTATTAGGATATAACGTATAACGTTATATACTATTACGATATAACGTATAACGTTGTATAGTATTAGGATATAACGTATAACGTTATATACTATTACGATATATGGTGTAACGTTATATACTATTACGATATATAGTAAAACGTTGTATGGTGTTACGACATAACGTTATATATTATTACGTTATAACGTATAACGTTATACACAATTACGATATAAGGCATGACGTTGGATAGTATTAGGATATGACGTATAACGTTATATACTATTACGATATAGCGTATAGCGTTGTATACTATTACGATATAACGTATAACGTTGTATAGTATTAGGATATAACGTATAACGTTGTATAGTATTAGGATATAACGTATAACGTTATATACTATTACGATATAAGGTATAAGGTTGTATAGTATTAGGTTATAACGTATAACGTTATATACTATTACGATATAACGTATAACGTTGTATAGTATTACGATATAACGTATAACGTTATATACTATTACGATTTAACGTATAACGTTGTATAGTATTAGGATATAACGTATAACGTTATATACTATTACGATATAGCGTATAACATTATATACTATTACGATATAACGTATAACGTTGTATAATATTACGATATAACGTATAACGTTGTATAGTATTAGGATATAACGTATAACGTTATATACTATTACGATATAACGTATAAGGTTGTATAGTATTAGGTTATAACGTATAACGTTATATACTATTGCGATATAACGTATAACGTTGTATAGTATTACGATATAACGTATAACGTTATATACTATTACGATTTAACGTATAACGTTGTATAGTATTAGGATATAACGTATAACGTTATATACTATTACGATATAACGTATAACGTTGTATAGTATTACGATATAACGTATAACGTTATATACTATTACGATTTAACGTATGACGTTGTATAGTATTAGGATATAACGTATAACGTTATATACTATTACGATATAACGTATAACGTTGTATAGTATTAGGATAAAACGTATAACGTTATATACTATTACGATATAACGTATAACGTTGTATAATATTACGATATAACGTATAACGTCGTATAGTATTAGGATATAACGTATAACGTTATATACTATTACGATATAACGTATAAGGTTGTATAGTATTAGGTTATAACGTATAACGTTATATACTATTACGATATATCGTATAAAGCTATATACTATTACGATATAACGTATAACGATATATACCACTACGATTTATGGTACAACGTTATATACTATTACGATATAACGTATAACGTTGTATAGTATTAGGATATAACGTATAACGTTGTATAGTATTGGGATATAACGTATAACGTTATATACTATTACGATATATCGTATAACGTTGTATAGTATTAGGATATAACGTATGACGCTATATACTATTACGATATATGGTGTAACGTTATATACTATTACGATATATAGCATAACGTTGTATGGTGTTACGATATAACGTTATATAATATTACGTTATAACGTATAACGTTATACACAATTACGATATAAGGCATAACGCTGTATAGTCATAGGATATAACGTATAACGTTATATACTATCACGATATAGCGTATAACGTTGTATACTATTACGATATAACGTATAACGTTGTATAGTATTAGGATATAACGTATAACGTTATATACTATTACGATATATACTATAACGTTGTATGGTGTTACGATATAACGTTATATAATATTACGTTATAACGTATAACGTTATACACAATTACGATATAAGGCATAACGCTGTATAGTCATAGGATATAACGTATAACGTTATATACTATCACGATATAGCGTATAACGTTGTATAGTATTAGGATATAACGTATAACGTTATATACTATTACGATATAACGTATAACGTTGTATTGTAATAGGATATAACGTATGACGTTATATTCTATCATGATATATGGTATAACGTTATATACTATTACGATATATACTATAACGTTGTATGGTGTTACGATATAACGTTATATAATATTACGTTATAACGTATAACGTTATATACAATTACGATATATCGTATAACGTTGTATACTATTACGATATAACGTATAACGTTATATACTATTACGATATAGCGTATAACGTTATATACTCTTACGATATAGCGTATAACGTTGTATACTATTACGATATAACGTATAACGTTATATACTATTACGATATAACGTATAACGTAATATAGCATTACGATATACCATATAACGTTATGTAGCATTACGATATATCGTTTAACGTTATGTACTATTACGATACAAGGTATAACGTTGTATAGTATTAGGATATAACGTATAACGTTATATACTATTACGATATAGAGTATAACGTTATTTAGTATTACGATTTAACGTATAACGCTATATACCATTACAATATAACGCATAACGTTCTATAGTATTACGATATAACGTTTAACGTTGTATTGTATTAGGATATAACGTATAACGTTATATAATAACGTATAACGTTTTATAATATTACGATATAACGTATAACGTTGTATAGTATTAGGATATAACGTATAACGTTATATACTATTACGATATAATGTAGAACGTTGTATACTATTAGGATATAGCGTATAACGCTATATACTATTACGATATATGGCGTAACGTTATATTGTATTACGATATATAGTATAACGTTGTATGGTGTTACGATATAACGTTATATAATATTACGTTATAACGTATAACGTTATACACAATTTTCGATATAAGGCATAACGTTATATAGTATTAGGATATAACGTATAACGTTGCATACTATTACGATATAGCGTATAACGTTGTATACTATTACGATATAACGTATAACGTTGTATAGTATTAGGATATAACGTATAACGTTATATACTATTACGATATATCCTATAAAGTTATATACTATTACGATATAACGTATAACGATATATACCACTACGATATATGGTACAACGTTATATACTATTACGATATAACGTATAACGTTGTATAGTATTAGGATATAACGTATAACGTTGTATAGTATTAGGATATAACGTATAACGTTATACACAATTACGATATAAGGCATAACGTTGTATAGTCATAGGATATAACGTATAACGTTATATACTATTACGATATAGCGTATAACGTTGTATACTATTACGATATAACGTATAACGTTGTATACTATTAGGATATAACGTATAACGTTATATACTATTACGATATAATGTATAACGTTGTATAGTATTAGGATATAACGTATAACGTTATATACTATTACGATATAACGTATAACGTTGTATAGTATGAGGATATAACGTATGACGTTATATACTATTACGATATAACGTATAACGGTGTATAGTATTAGGATATAACGTATAACGTTATATACTATTACGATATAACGAATAACGTTGTATAGTAATAGGATATAACGTATAACGTTATATACTATTACGATATAAGGCATAACGTTGTATAGTCATAGGATATAACGTATAACGTTATATACTATTACGATATAGCGTATAACGTTGTATACTATTACGATATAACGTATAACGTTGTATAGTATTAGGATATAACGTATAACGTTATATACTATTACGATATAACGTATAACGTTGTATAGTATTAGGATATAACGTATAACGTTATATACTATTACGATATAACGTATAACGTTGTATAGTATTAGGATATAACGTATGACGTTATATTCTATTATGATATATGGTATAACGTTATATACTATTACGATATATACTATAACGTTGTATGGTGTTACGATATAACGTTATATAATATTACGATATAGCGTATAACGTTGTATACTATTACGATATAACGTATAACGTTGTATACTATTAGGATATAACGTATAACGTTATATACTATTACGATATAATGTATAACGTTGTATAGTATTAGGATATAACGTATAACGTTATATACTATTACGATATAACGTATAACGTTGTATAGTATGAGGATATAACGTATGACGTTATATACTATTACGATATAACGTATAACGTTGTATAGTATTAGGATATAACGTATAACGTTATATACTATTACGATATAACGAATAACGTTGTATAGTATTAGGATATAACGTATAACGTTATATACTATTACGATATAACGTATAACGTAATATAGCATTACGATATACCGTATAACGTTATGTAGCATTACGATATATCGTTTAACGTTATATAATCTTACGATATAGCGTATAACGTTGTATACTATTACGATATAACGTATAACGTTATATACTATTACGATATAACGTATAACGTAATATAGCATTACGATATACCGTATAACGTTATGTAGCATTACGATATATCGTTTAACGTTATGTACTATTACGATACAAGGTATAACGTTGTATAGTATTAGGATATAACGTATAACGTTATCTACTATTACGATATAGAGTATAACGTTATTTAGTATTACGATTTAACGTATAACGCTATATAACATTACAATATAACGCATAACGTTCTATAGTATTACAATATAACGTATAACGTTGTATAGTATTAGGATATAACGTATAACGTTATATACTATTACGATATAGAGTATAACGTTATTTAGTATTACGATATAACGTATAACGATATATAACACTACGATATATGGTATAACGCTATATACTTTTACGATATATCGTATAAAGTTATATACTATTACGATATACCGTATAACGTTGTATAGTATTAGGATATAACGTATAACGTTATATAATATTACGATATGACGTATAACGTTGTATAGTATTAGGATATAACGTATAACGTTATATACTATTACGATATAACGTATAACGTTGTATAATATTACGATATAACGTATAACGTTGTATAGTATTAGGATATAACGTATAACGTTATATACTATTAGGATACAGCGTATAAGGTTGTATAGTATTAGGATATAACGTATAACGTTATATACTATTACGATATAACGTATAAGGTTGTATAGTATTAGGATATAACGTATTACGTTGTATAGTATTAGGATATAACGTATAACGTTATATACTATTACGATATAACGTATAACGTTATATAATAATACCATATAACGCATAACGTTCTATTGTATTACGATATAACGTATGACGTAATATAGCATTACGATATATCGTATAACGTTATGTAGCTTTACGATATATCGTATAACGTTATATACTATTACGATATAACGTATAACGTTGTATAGTATTAGGATATAACGTATAACGTTATATACTATTACGATATAACGTATAACGTTGTATTGTATTAGGATATAACGTATAACGATATATACTATTACGATATAACGTATAACGTTGTATAGTATTAGGATATAACGTATAACGTTATATACTATTACGATATATGGTATAACGTTATATACTATTACGATATATGGTATAACGTTATATACTATTACGATATATAGTATAACGTTGTATGGTGTTACGATATAACGTTATATAGTATTACGTTATAACGTATAACGTTATATACTATTACGACATAACGTATAACGTTGTATAATATTACGATATAACGTATAACGTCGTATAGTATTAGGATATAACGTATAACGTTATATACTATTACGATATAACGTATAAGGCTGTATAGTATTAGGTTATAACGTATAACGTCGTATAGTATTAGGATATAACGTATAACGTTATATACTATCACGATATAACGTATAAGGCTGTATAGTATTAGGTTATAACGTATAACGTTATATACTATTACGATATATGGTATAACGTTATATACTATTACGATATATAGTAAAACATTGTATGGTGTTACGATATAACGTTATATAATATTGCGTTATAACGTATAACGTTATACACAATTACGATATAAGGCATAACGTTGTATGGTCATAGGATATAACGTATAACGTTATATACTATTACGATATAGAGTATAACGTTATTTAGTATTACGATTTAACGTATAACGTTATATACAATTACGATATAACGTATAACGTTGTATAGTATTAGGATATAACGTATAACATTATATACTACTACGATATAACGTATAACGTTGTATAGTATTAGGATATAACGTATAACGTTATATACTATTACGATATATCGTATAAAGTTATATACTATTACGATATAACGTATAACGTTGTATAGTATTAGGATATACCGTATAACGTTATATACTATTACGATATAACGTATAACGTTGTATAATATTACGATATAACGTATAACGTCATATAGTATTAGGATATAACGTATAACGTTATATACTATTACGATATAACGTATAAGGTTGTATAGTATTAGGTTATAACGTATAACGTTATATACTATTACGATATAACGTATAACGTTGTATAGTATTACGATATAACGTATAACGTTATATACTATTACGATTTAACGTATAACGTTGTATAGTATTAGGATATAACGTATAACGTTATATACTATTACGATATAACGTATAACGTTGTATAGTATTAGGATATAACGTATAACGTTATATACTATTACGATATATGGTGTAACGTTATATACTATTACGTTATATAGTAAAACGTTGTATGGTGTTACGACATAACGTTATATATTATTACGTTATAACCTATAACGTTATACACAATTACGATATAAGGCATGACGTTGGATAGTATTAGGATATGACGTATAACGTTATATACTATTACGATATAGCGTATAGCGTTGTATACTATTACGATATAACGTATAACGTTGTATAGTATTAGGATATAACGTATAACGTTGTATAGTATTAGGATATAACGTATAACGTTATATACTATTACGATATAACGTATAAGGTTGTATAGTATTAGGTTATAACGTATAACGTTATATACTATTACGATATAACGTATAACGTTGTATAGTATTACGATATAACGTATAACGTTATATACTATTACGATTTAACGTATAACGTTGTATAGTATTAGGATATAACGTATAACGTTATATACTATTACGATATAGCGTATAACATTATATACTATTACGATATAACGTATAACGTTGTATAATATTACGATATAACGTATAACGTCGTATAGTATTAGGATATAACGTATAACGTTATATACTATTACGATATAACGTATAAGGTTGTATAGTATTAGGTTATAACGTATAACGTTATATACTATTGCGATATAACGTATAACGTTGTATAGTATTACGATATAACGTATAACGTTATATACTATTACGATTTAACGTATAACGTTGTATAGTATTAGGATATAACGTATAACGTTATATAATAATACCATATAACGCATAACGTTCTATTGTATTACGATATAACGTATAACGTAATATAGCATTACGATATATCGTATAACGTTATGTAGCTTTACGATATATCGTATAACGTTATATACTATTACGATATAACGTATAACGTTGTATAGTATTAGGATATAACGTATAACGTTATATACTATTACGATATAACGTATAACGTTGTATATTATTAGGATATAACGTATAACGTTATATACTATTACGATATAACGTATAACGTTGTATAGTATTAGGATATAACGTATAACGTTATATACTATTACGATATATGGTATAACGTCATATACTATTACGATATATGGTATAACGTTATATACTATTACGATATATAGTATAACGTTGTATGGTGTTACGATATAACGTTATATAGTATTACGTTATAACGTATAACGTTATATACTATTACGACATAACGTATAACGTTGTATAATATTACGATATAACGTATAACGTCGTATAGTATTAGGATATAACGTATAACGTTATATACTATTACGATATAACGTATAAGGCTGTATAGTATTAGGTTATAACGTATAACGTCGTATAGTATTAGGATATAACGTATAACGTTATATACTATTACGATATAACGTATAAGGCTGTATAGTATTAGGTTATAACGTATAACGTTATATACTATTACGATATATGGTATAACGTTATATACTATTACGATATATAGTAAAACGTTGTATGGTGTTACGACATAACGTTATATATTATTACGTTATAACGTATAACGACATACACAATTACGATATAAGGCATGACGTTGGATAGTATTAGGATATACCGTATAACGTTATATACTATTACGATATAACGTATAACGTTGTATAATATTACGATATAACGTATAACGTTGTATAGTATTAGGATATAACGTATAAAGTTATATACTATTACGATATAACGTATAACGTTGTATAATATTACGATATAACGTATAAGGTCGTATAGTATTAGGATATAACGTATAACGTTATATACTATTACGATATAACGTATAAGGCTGTATAGTATTAGGTTATAACGTATAACGTTATATACTATTACGATATATGGTATAACGTTATATACTATTACGATATATACTAAAACGTTGTATGGTGTTACGATATAACGTTATATAATATTGCGTTATAACGTATAACGTTATACACAATTACGATATAAGGCATAACGTTGTATGGTCATAGGATATAACGTATAACGTTATATACTATTACGATATAGAGTATAACGTTATTTAGTATTACGATTTAACGTATAACGTTATATACAATTACGATATAACGTATAACGTTGTATAGTATTAGGATATAACGTATAACGTTGTATAGTATTAGGATATAACGTATAACATTATATACTACTACGATATAACGTATAACGTTGTATAGTATTAGGATATAACGTATAACGTTATATACTATTACGATATATCGTATAAAGTTATATACTATTACGATATAACGTATAACGTTGTATAGTATTAGGATATAACGTATAACGTTATATACTATTACGATATAACGTATAACGTTGTATAATATTACGATATAACGTATAACGTCATATAGTATTAGGATATAACGTATAACGTTATATACTATTACGATATAACGTATAAGGTTGTATAGTATTAGGTTATAACGTATAACGTTATATACTATTACGATATAACGTATAACGTTGTATAGTATTACGATATAACGTATAACGTTATATACTATTACGATTTAACGTATAACGTTGTATAGTATTAGGATATAACGTATAACGTTATATACTATTACGATATAACGTATAACGTTGTATAGTATTAGGATATAACGTATAACGTTATATACTATTACGATATATGGTGTAACGTTATATACTATTACGATATATAGTAAAACGTTGTATGGTGTTACGACATAACGTTATATATTATTACGTTATAACGTATAACGTTATACACAATTACGATATAAGGCATGACGTTGGATAGTATTAGGATATGACGTATAACGTTATATACTATTACGATATAGCGTATAGCGTTGTATACTATTACGATATAACGTATAACGTTGTATAGTATTAGGATATAACGTATAACGTTGTATAGTATTAGGATATAACGTATAACGTTATATACTATTACGATATAACGTATAAGGTTGTATAGTATTAGGTTATAACGTATAACGTTATATACTATTACGATATAACGTATAACGTTGTATAGTATTACGATATAACGTATAACGTTATATACTATTACGATTTAACGTATAACGTTGTATAGTATTAGGATATAACGTATAACGTTATATACTATTACGATATAGCGTATAACATTATATACTATTACGATATAACGTATAACGTTGTATAATATTACGATATAACGTATAACGTTGTATAGTATTAGGATATAACGTATAACGTTATATACTATTACGATATAACGTATAAGGTTGTATAGTATTAGGTTATAACGTATAACGTTATATACTATTGCGATATAACGTATAACGTTGTATAGTATTACGATATAACGTATAACGTTATATACTATTACGATTTAACGTATAACGTTGTATAGTATTAGGATATAACGTATAACGTTATATACTATTACGATATAACGTATAACGTTGTATAGTATTACGATATAACGTATAACGTTATATACTATTACGATTTAACGTATGACGTTGTATAGTATTAGGATATAACGTATAACGTTATATACTATTACGATATAACGTATAACGTTGTATAGTATTAGGATAAAACGTATAACGTTATATACTATTACGATATAACGTATAACGTTGTATAATATTACGATATAACGTATAACGTCGTATAGTATTAGGATATAACGTATAACGTTATATACTATTACGATATAACGTATAAGGTTGTATAGTATTAGGTTATAACGTATAACGTTATATACTATTGCGATATAACGTATAACGTTGTATAGTATTACGATATAACGTATAACGTTATATACTATTACGATTTAACGTATAACGTTGTATAGTATTAGGATATAACGTATAACGTTATATACTATTACGATATAACGTATAACGTTGTATAGTATTACGATATAACGTATAACGTTATATACTATTACGATATAACGTATAAGGCTGTATAGTATTAGGATATAACGTATAACGTTATATTCTATTTTGATATATGGTGTAACGTTATATACTATTACGATATATACTAAAACGTTGTATGGTGTTACGATATAACGTTATATAATATTGCGTTATAACGTATAACGTTATACACAATTACGATATAAGGCATAACGTTGTATGGTCATAGGATATAACGTATAACGTTATATACTATTACGATATAGAGTATAACGTTATTTAGTATTACGATTTAACGTATAACGTTATATACAATCACGATATAAGGCATAACGTTGTATAGTATTTGGATATAACGTATAACGTTATATACCATTACAATATAGAGGATAACATTATTTAGTAATACGATATAACGTATAACGATATGTACCAATACGATATGTGGTATAACGTTATATACTATTACGATATAGCTTATAACGTTGTATAGTATTAGGGTATAACGTATAACGTAATATAGCATTACGATATATCGTATAACTTTATGTAGCATTACGATATATCGTATATCGTTATATAATCTTACGATATAACGTATAACGTTGTATAGTATTAGGATATAGCGTATAACGTTATATACTATTACGATATAACGTATAACGTTGTATAGTATTAGGATATAACGTATAACGTTATAGACTATTACGATATAACGTATAACGTTGTATAGTATTAGGATCTAACGTATAACGTTTTATACTATTACGATATATCGTATAAAGTTATATACTATTACGATATAACGTATAACGTTGTATAGTATTAGGATATAACGTATAACGTTATATACTATTACGATATATCCTATAAAGTTATATACTATTACGATATAACGTATAACGATATATACCACTACGATATATGGTACAACGTTATATACTATTACGATATAACGTATAACGTTGTATAGTATTAGGATATAACGTATAACGTTGTATAGTATTAGGATATAACGTATAACGTTATACACAATTACGATATAAGGCATAACGTTGTATAGTCATAGGATATAACGTATAACGTTATATACTATTACGATATAGCGTATAACGTTGTATACTATTACGATATAACGTATAACGTTGTATAGTATTAGGATATAACGTATAACGTTGTATTGTATTAGGATATAACGTATAACGTTTTATACTATTACGATATATGGTGTAACGTTATATACTATTACGATATATAGTATAACGTTGTATGGTGTTACGATATAACGTTATATAATATTACGTTATAACGTATAACGTTATACACAATTACGATATAAGGCATGACGTTGGATAGTATTAGGATATGACGTATAACGTTATATACTATTACGATATAGCGTATAGCGTTGTATACTATTACGATATAACGTATAACGTTGTATAGTATTAGGATATAACGTATAACGTTGTATAGTATTAGGATATAACGTATAACGTTATATACTATTACGATATAACGTATAAGGTTGTATAGTATTAGGTTATAACGTATAACGTTATATACTATTACGATATAACGTATAACGTTGTATAGTATTACGATATAACGTATAACGTTATATACTATTACGATTTAACGTATAACGTTGTATAGTATTAGGATATAACGTATAACGTTATATACTATTACGATATAGCGTATAACATTATATACTATTACGATATAACGTATAACGTTGTATAATATTACGATATAACGTATAACGTCGTATAGTATTAGGATATAACGTATAACGTTATATACTATTACGATATAACGTATAAGGTTGTATAGTATTAGGTTATAACGTATAACGTTATATACTATTGCGATATAACGTATAACGTTGTATAGTATTACGATATAACGTATAACGTTATATACTATTACGATTTAACGTATAACGTTGTATAGTATTAGGATATAACGTATAACGTTATATACTATTACGATATAACGTATAACGTTGTATAGTATTACGATATAACGTATAACGTTATATACTATTACGATTTAACGTATAACGTTGTATAGTATTAGGATATAACGTATAACGTTATATACTATTACGATATAACGTATAACGTTGTATAGTATTAGGATAAAACGTATAACGTTATATACTATTACGATATAACGTATAACGTTGCATAATATTACGATATAACGTATAACGTCGTATAGTATTAGGATATAACGTATAACGTTATATACTATTACGATATAACGTATAAGGTTGTATAATATTAGGTTATAACGTATAACGTTATATACTATTGCGATATAACGTATAACGTTGTATAGTATTACGATATAACGTATAACGTTATATACTATTACGATTTAACGTATAACGTTGTATAGTATTAGGATATAACGTATAACGTTATATACTATTACGATATAACGTATAACGTTGTATAGTATTACGATATAACGTATAACGTTATATACTATTACGAAATAACGTATAAGGCTGTATAGTATTAGGATATAACGTATAACGTTATATACTATTACGATATAGAGTATAACGTTATTTAGTATTACGATTTAACGTATAACGTTATATACTATCACGATATAAGGCATAACGTTGTATAGTATTTGGATATAACGTATAACGTTATATACCATTACAATATAGAGGATAACATTATTTAGTAATACGATATAACGTATAACGATATGTACCTATACGATATGTGGTATAACGTTATATACTATTACGATATAGCTTATAACGTTGTATAGTATTAGGGTATAACGTATAACGTAATATAGCATTACGATATATCGTATAACTTTATGTAGCATTACGATATATCGTATATCGTTATATAATCTTACGATATAACGTATAACGTTGTATAGTATTAGGATATAGCGTATAACGTTATATACTATTACGATATAACGTATAACGTTGTATAGTATTAGGATATAACGTATAACGTTATAGACTATTACGATATAACGTATAACGTTGTATAGTATTAGGATATAACGTATAACGTTTTATACTATTACGATATATCGTATAAAGTTATATACTATTACGATATAACGTATAACGTTGTATAGTATTAGGATATAACGTATAACGTTATATACTATTACGATATATCCTATAAAGTTATATACTATTACGATATAACGTATAACGATATATACCACTACGATATATGGTACAACGTTATATACTATTACGATATAACGTATAACGTTGTATAGTATTAGGATATAACGTATAACGTTGTGTAGTATTAGGATATAACGTATAACGTTATACACAATTACGATATAAGGCATAACGTTGTATAGTCATAGGATATAACGCATAACGTTATATACTATTACGATATAGCGTATAACGTTGTATACTATTACGATATAACGTATAACGTTGTATAGTATTAGGATATAACGTATAACGTTGTATAGTATTAGGATATAACGTATAACGTTTTATACTATTACGATATATGGTGTAACGTTATATACTATTACGATATATAGTATAACGTTGTATGGTGTTACGATATAACGTTATATAATATTACGTTATAACGTATAACGTTATACACAATTACGATATAAGGCATGACGTTGGATAGTATTAGGATATGACGTATAACGTTATATACTATTACGATATAGCGTATAGCGTTGTATACTATTACGATATAACGTATAACGTTGTATAGTATTAGGATATAACGTATAACGTTGTATAGTATTAGGATATAACGTATAACGTTATATGCTATTACGATATAACGTATAACGTTGTATAGTATTAGGATATAACGTATAACGTTTTATACTATTACGATATATGGTGTAACGTTATATACTATAACGATATATAGTATAACGTTGTATGGTGTTACGATATAACGTTATATAATATTACGTTATAACGTATAACGTTATACACAATTACGATATAAGGCATAACGTTATATAGTATTAGGATATAACGTCTAACGTTGTAAACTATTACGATATAGCGTATAACGTTGTATACTATTACGATATAACGTATAACGTTGTATAGTATTAGGATATAACGTATAACGTTATATACTATTACGATATAGAGTATAACGTTATTTGGTATTACGATATAACGTATAACGCTATATGCCGTTACAATATAACGCATAACGTTCTATAGTATTACGACATAACGTATAACGTCGTATGGTATTAGGATATAACGTATAACGTTATATACAAATACGATATAAGGCATAACGTTGTATAGTATTAGAATATAACGTATAACGTTATATACAATTACGATATAGAGTAGAACGTTATTTACTATTGCGATATAACGTATATCGATATGTACCAGTACGATGTATGGTATAACGTTATATACTATTACGATATATCGTATAACGTTATATACTAGTACGATTTAGAGTATAACGTTATTTAGTATTACGATATAACGTATAACGATATGTACCAATACGATATATGGTATAACGTTATATACTATTACGATATAGCGTATAACGTTGTATACTATTACGATATAACGTATAACGTTGTATAGTATTAGGATATAACGTATAACGTTATATACTATTACGATATATCCTATAAAGTTATATACTATTACGATATAACGTATAACGATATATACCACTACGATATATGGTACAACGTTATATACTATTACGATATAACGTATAACGTTGTATAGTATTAGGATATAACGTATAACGTTGTATAGTATTAGGATATAACGTATAACGTTATACACAATTACGATATAAGGCATAACGTTGTATAGTCATAGGATATAACGTATAACGTTATATACTATTACGATATAGCGTATAACGTTGTATACTATTACGATATAACGTATAACGTTGTATACTATTAGGATATAACGTATAACGTTATATACTATTACGATATAACGTATAACGTTGTATAGTATTAGGATATAACGTATAACGTTATATACTATTACGATATAACGTATAACGTTGTATAGTATGAGGATATAACGTATGACGTTATATACTATTACGATATAACGTATAACGTTGTATAGTATTAGGATATAACGTATAACGTTATATACTATTACGATATAACGTATAACGTTGTATAGTATTAGGATATAACGTATAACGTTATATACTATTACGATATAAGGCATAACGTTGTATAGTCATAGGATATAACGTATAACGTTATATACTATTACGATATAAGGCATAACGTTGTATAGTCATAGGATATAACGTATAACGTTATATACTATTACGATATAGCGTATAACGTTGTATACTATTACGATATAACGTATAACGTTGTATAGTATTAGGATATAACGTATAACGTTATATACTATTACGATATAACGTATAACGTTGTATAGTATTAGGATATAACGTATAACGTTATATACTATTACGATATAGCGTATAACGTTATATACTCTTACGATATAGCGTATAACGTTGTATACTATTACGATATAACGTATAACGTTATATACTATTACGATATAACGTATAACGTAATATAGCATTACGATATACCGTATAACGTTATGTAGCATTACGATATATCGCTTAACGTTATGTACTATTACGATACAAGGTATAACGTTTTATAGTATTAGGATATAACGTATAACGTTATCTACTATTACGATATAGAGTATAACGTTATTTAGTATTACGATTTAACGTATAACGCTATATAACATTACAATATAACGCATAACGTTCTATAGTATTACGATATAACGTATAACGTTGTATAGTATTAGGATATAACGTATAACGTTATATACTTTTACGATATAGAGTATAACGTTATTTAGTATTACGATATAACGTATAACGATATATAACACTATGATATATGGTATAACGCTATATACTTTTACGATATATCGTATAAAGTTATATACTATTACGATATACCGTATAACGTTGTATAGTATTAGGATATAACGTATAACGTTATATAATATTACGATATAACGTATAACGTTGTATAGTATTAGGATATAACGTATAACGTTATATACTATTACGATATAACGTATAACGTTGTATAATATTACGATATAACGTATAACGTTGTATAGTATTAGGATATAACGTATAACGTTATATACTATTACGATACAGCGTATAAGGTTGTATAGTATTAGGATATAACGTATAACGTTATATACTATTACGATATAACGTATAAGGTTGTATAGTATTAGGATATAACGTATTACGTTGTATAGTATTAGGATATAACGTATAACGTTATATACTATTACGATATAACGTATAACGTTATATAATAATACCATATAACGCATAACGTTCTATTGTATTACGATATAACGTATAACGTAATATAGCATTACGATATATCGTATAACGTTATGTAGCTTTACGATATATCGTATAACGTTATATACTATTACGATATAACGTATAACGTTGTATAGTATTAGGATATAACGTATAACGTTATATACTATTACGGTATAACGTATAACGTTGTACTGTATTAGGATATAACGTATAACGTTATATACTATTACGATATAACGTATAACGTTGTATAGTATTAGGGTATAACGTATAACGTTATATACTATTACGATATATGGTATAACGTTATATACTATTACGATATATGGTATAACGTTATATACTATTACGATATATAGTATAACGTTGTATGGTGTTACGATATAACGTTATATAGTATTACGTTATAACGTATAACGTTATATACTATTACGACATAACGTATAACGTTGTATAATATTACGATATAACGTATAACGTCGTATAGTATTAGGATATAACGTATAACGTTATATACTACTACGATATAACGTATAACGTTGTATAGTATTAGGATATAACGTATAACGTTATATACTATTACGATATATCGTATAAAGTTATATACTATTACGATATAACGTATAACGTTGTATAGTATTAGGATATAACGTATAACGTTATATACTATTACAATATAACGTATAACGTTGTATAATATTACGATATAACGTATAACGTCATATAGTATTAGGATATAACGTATAACGTTATATACTATTACGATATATGGTATAACGTTATATACTATTACGATATATGGTGTAACGTTATATACTATTACGTTATATAGTAAAACGTTGTATGGTGTTACGACATAACGTTATATATTATTACGTTATAACGTATAACGTTATACACAATTACGATATACGGCATGACGTTGGATAGTATTAGGATATGACGTATAACGTTATATACTATTACGATATAGCGTATAGCGTTGTATACTATTACGATATAACGTATAACGTTGTATAGTATTAGGATATAACGTATAACGTTATATACTATTACGATATAACGTATAACGTTGTATAGTATTAGGATATAACGTATAACATTATATACTACTACGATATAACGTATAACGTTGTATAGTATTAGGATATAACGTATAACGTTATATACTATTACGATATATCGTATAAAGTTATATACTATTACGATATAACGTATAACGTTGTATAGTATTAGGATATAACGTATAACGTTATATACTATTACAATATAACGTATAACGTTGTATAATATTACGATATAACGTATAACGTCATATAGTATTAGGATATAACGTATAACGTTATATACTATTACGATATAACGTATAAGGTTGTATAGTATTAGGTTATAACGTATAACGTTATATACTATTACGATATAACGTATAACGTTGTATAGTATTACGATATAACGTATAACGTTATATACTATTACGATTTAACGTATAACGTTGTATAGTATTAGGATATAACGTATAACGTTATATACTATTACGATATAACGTATAACGTTGTATAGTATTAGGATATAACGTATAACGTTATATACTATTACGATATATGGTGTAACGTTATATACTATTACGTTATATAGTAAAACGTTGTATGGTGTTACGACATAACGTTATATATTATTACGTTATAACGTATAACGTTATACACAATTACGATATAAGGCATGACGTTGGATAGTATTAGGATATGACGTATAACGTTATATACTATTACGATATAGCGTATAGCGTTGTATACTATTACGATATAACGTATAACGTTGTATAGTATTAGGATATAACGTATAACGTTGTATAGTATTAGGATATAACGTATAACGTTATATACTATTACGATATAACGTATAAGGTTGTATAGTATTAGGTTATAACGTATAACGTTATATACTATTACGATATAACGTATAACGTTGTATAGTATTACGATATAACGTATAACGTTATATACTATTACGATTTAACGTATAACGTTGTATAGTATTAGGATATAACGTATAACGTTATATACTATTACGATATAGCGTATAACGTTATATACTATTACGATATAACGTATAACGTTGTATAGTATTAGGATATAACGTATAACGTTATATACTATTACGATATAACGTATAACGTTGTATAGTATTAGGATATAACGTATGACGTTATATACTATTACGATATAGCGTATAACGTTGTATAGTATTACGATATAACGTATAACGTTATATACTATTACGATTTAACGTATAACGTTGTATAGTATTAGGATATAACGTATAACGTTATATACTATTACGATATAGCGTATAACATTATATACTATTACGATATAACGTATAACGTTGTATAATATTACGATATAACGTATAACGTCGTATAGCGTTAGGATATAACGTATAACGTTATATACTATTACGATATAACGTATAAGGTTGTATAGTATTAGGTTATAACGTATAACGTTATATACTATTACGATATAGCGTATAACATTATATACTATTACGATATAACGTATAACGTTATATAATATTACGATATAACGTATAACGTCGTATAGTATTAGGATATAACGTATAACGTTATATACTATTACGATATAACGTATAACGATGTATAGTATTAGGAAATAACGTATAACGTTATATACTATTACGATATATGGTGTAACGTTATATACTATTACGTTATATAGTAAAACGTTGTATGGTGTTACGACATAACGTTATATATTATTACGTTATAACGTATAACGTTATACACAATTACGATATAAGGCATGACGTTGGATAGTATTAGGATATGACGTATAACGTTATATACTATTACGATATAGCGTATAGCGTTGTATACTATTACGATATAACGTATAACGTTGTATAGTATTAGGATATAACGTATAACGTTATATACTATTACGATATAACGTATAACGTTGTATAGTATTAGGATATAACGTATAACGTTATATACTATTACGATATAACGTATAACGTTGTATAGTATTAGGATATAACGTATGACGTTATATTCTATTATGATATATGGTATAACGTTATATACTATTACGATATATACTATAACGTTGTATGGTGTTACGATATAACGTTATATAATATTACGTTATAACGTATAACGTTATATACAATTACGATATATCGTATAACGTTGTATACTATTACGATATAACGTATAACGTTATATACTATTACGATATAGCGTATAACGTTATATACTCTTACGATATAGCGTATAACGTTGTATACTATTACGATATAACGTATAACGTTATATACTATTACGATATAACGTATAACGTAATATAGCATTACGATATACCGTATAACGTTATGTAGCATTACGATATATCGCTTAACGTTATGTACTATTACGATACAAGGTATAACGTTTTATAGTATTAGGATATAACGTATAACGTTATCTACTATTACGATATAGAGTATAACGTTATTTAGTATTACGATTTAACGTATAACGCTATATAACATTACAATATAACGCATAACGTTCTATAGTATTACGATATAACGTATAACGTTGTATAGTATTAGGATATAACGTATAACGTTATATACTATTACGATATAGATTATAACGTTATTTAGTATTACGATATAACGTATAACGATATATAACACTATGATATATGGTATAACGCTATATACTTTTACGATATATCGTATAAAGTTATATACTATTACGATATACCGTATAACGTTGTATAGTATTAGGATATAACGTATAACGTTATATAATATTACGATATAACGTATAACGTTGTATAGTATTAGGATATAACGTATAACGTTATATACTATTACGATATAACGTATAACGTTGTATAATATTACGATATAACGTATAACGTTGTATAGTATTAGGATATAACGTATAACGTTATATACTATTACGATACAGCGTATAAGGTTGTATAGTATTAGGATATAACGTATAACGTTATATACTATTACGATATAACGTATAAGGTTGTATAGTATTAGGATATAACGTATTACGTTGTATAGTATTAGGATATAACGTATAACGTTATATACTATTACGATATAACGTATAACGTTATATAATAATACCATATAACGCATAACGTTCTATTGTATTACGATATAACGTATAACGTAATATAGCATTACGATATATCGTATAACGTTATGTAGCTTTACGATATATCGTATAACGTTATATACTATTACGATATAACGTATAACGTTGTATAGTATTAGGATATAACGTATAACGTTATATACTATTACGGTATAACGTATAACGTTGTACTGTATTAGGATATAACGTATAACGTTATATACTATTACGATATAACGTATAACGTTGTATAGTATTAGGATATAACGTATAACGTTATATACTATTACGATATATGGTATAACGTTATATACTATTACGATATATGGTATAACGTTATATACTATTACGATATATAGTATAACGTTGTATGGTGTTACGATATAACGTTATATAGTATTACGTTATAACGTATAACGTTATATACTATTACGACATAACGTATAACGTTGTATAATATTACGATATAACGTATAACGTCGTATAGTATTAGGATATAACGTATAACGTTATATACTACTACGATATAACGTATAACGTTGTATAGTATTAGGATATAACGTATAACGTTATATACTATTACGATATATCGTATAAAGTTATATACTATTACGATATAACGTATAACGTTGTATAGTATTAGGATATAACGTATAACGTTATATACTATTACAATATAACGTATAACGTTGTATAATATTACGATATAACGTATAACGTCATATAGTATTAGGATATAACGTATAACGTTATATACTATTACGATATATGGTATAACGTTATATACTATTACGATATATGGTGTAACGTTATATACTATTACGTTATATAGTAAAACGTTGTATGGTGTTACGACATAACGTTATATATTATTACGTTATAACGTATAACGTTATACACAATTACGATATAAGGCATGACGTTGGATAGTATTAGGATATGACGTATAACGTTATATACTATTACGATATAGCGTATAGCGTTGTATACTATTACGATATAACGTATAACGTTGTATAGTATTAGGATATAACGTATAACGTTATATACTATTACGATATAACGTATAACGTTGTATAGTATTAGGATATAACGTATAACATTATATACTACTACGATATAACGTATAACGTTGTATAGTATTAGGATATAACGTATAACGTTATATACTATTACGATATATCGTATAAAGTTATATACTATTACGATATAACGTATAACGTTGTATAGTATTAGGATATAACGTATAACGTTATATACTATTACAATATAACGTATAACGTTGTATAATATTACGATATAACGTATAACGTCATATAGTATTAGGATATAACGTATAACGTTATATACTATTACGATATAACGTATAAGGTTGTATAGTATTAGGTTATAACGTATAACGTTATATACTATTACGATATAACGTATAACGTTGTATAGTATTACGATATAACGTATAACGTTATATACTATTACGATTTAACGTATAACGTTGTATAGTATTAGGATATAACGTATAACGTTATATACTATTACGATATAACGTATAACGTTGTATAGTATTAGGATATAACGTATAACGTTATATACTATTACGATATATGGTGTAACGTTATATACTATTACGTTATATAGTAAAACGTTGTATGGTGTTACGACATAACGTTATATATTATTACGTTATAACGTATAACGTTATACACAATTACGATATAAGGCATGACGTTGGATAGTATTAGGATATGACGTATAACGTTATATACTATTACGATATAGCGTATAGCGTTGTATACTATTACGATATAACGTATAACGTTGTATAGTATTAGGATATAACGTATAACGTTGTATAGTATTAGGATATAACGTATAACGTTATATACTATTACGATATAACGTATAAGGTTGTATAGTATTAGGTTATAACGTATAACGTTATATACTATTACGATATAACGTATAACGTTGTATAGTATTACGATATAACGTATAACGTTATATACTATTACGATTTAACGTATAACGTTGTATAGTATTAGGATATAACGTATAACGTTATATACTATTACGATATAGCGTATAACATTATATACTATTACGATATAACGTATAACGTTGTATAATATTACGATATAACGTATAACGTCGTATAGCGTTAGGATATAACGTATAACGTTATATACTATTACGATATAACGTATAAGGTTGTATAGTATTAGGTTATAACGTATAACGTTATATACTATTACGATATAGCGTATAACATTATATACTATTACGATATAACGTATAACGTTGTATAATATTACGATATAACGTATAACGTCGTATAGTATTAGGATATAACGTATAACGTTATATACTATTACGATATAACGTATAACGATGTATAGTATTAGGATATAACGTATAACGTTATATACTATTACGATATATGGTGTAACGTTATATACTATTACGTTATATAGTAAAACGTTGTATGGTGTTACGACATAACGTTATATATTATTACGTTATAACGTATAACGTTATACACAATTACGATATAAGGCATGACGTTGGATAGTATTAGGATATGACGTATAACGTTATATACTATTACGATATAGCGTATAGCGTTGTATACTATTACGATATAACGTATAACGTTGTATAGTATTAGGATATAACGTATAACGTTATATACTATTACGATATAACGTATAACGTTGTATAGTATTAGGATATAACGTATAACATTATATACTACTACGATATAACGTATAACGTTGTATAGTATTAGGATATAACGTATAACGTTATATACTATTACGATATATCGTATAAAGTTATATACTATTACGATATAACGTATAACGTTGTATAGTATTAGGATATAACGTATAACGTTATATACTATTACAATATAACGTATAACGTTGTATAATATTACGATATAACGTATAACGTCATATAGTATTAGGATATAACGTATAACGTTATATACTATTACGATATAACGTATAAGGTTGTATAGTATTAGGTTATAACGTATAACGTTATATACTATTACGATATAACGTATAACGTTGTATAGTATTACGATATAACGTATAACGTTATATACTATTACGATTTAACGTATAACGTTGTATAGTATTAGGATATAACGTATAACGTTATATACTATTACGATATAACGTATAACGTTGTATAGTATTAGGATATAACGTATAACGTTATATACTATTACGATATATGGTGTAACGTTATATACTATTACGTTATATAGTAAAACGTTGTATGGTGTTACGACATAACGTTATATATTATTACGTTATAACGTATAACGTTATACACAATTACGATATAAGGCATGACGTTGGATAGTATTAGGATATGACGTATAACGTTATATACTATTACGATATAGCGTATAGCGTTGTATACTATTACGATATAACGTATAACGTTGTATAGTATTAGGATATAACGTATAACGTTGTATAGTATTAGGATATAACGTATAACGTTATATACTATTACGATATAACGTATAAGGTTGTATAGTATTAGGTTATAACGTATAACGTTATATACTATTACGATATAACGTATAACGTTGTATAGTATTACGATATAACGTATAACGTTATATACTATTACGATTTAACGTATAACGTTGTATAGTATTAGGATATAACGTATAACGTTATATACTATTACGATATAGCGTATAACATTATATACTATTACGATATAACGTATAACGTTGTATAATATTACGATATAACGTATAACGTCGTATAGCATTAGGATATAACGTATAACGTTATATACTATTACGATATAACGTATAAGGTTGTATAGTATTAGGTTATAACGTATAACGTTATATACTATTGCGATATAACGTATAACGTTGTATAGTATTACGATATAACGTATAACGTTATATACTATTACGATTTAACGTATAACGTCGTATAGTATTAGGATATAACGTATAACGTTATATAATAATACCATATAACGCATAACGTTCTATTGTATTACGATATAACGTATAACGTAATATAGCATTACGATATATCTTATAACGTTATGTAGCTTTACGATATATCGTATAACGTTATATACTATTACGATATAACGTATAACGTTGTATAGTATTAGGATATAACGTATAACGTTATATACTATTACGATATAACGTATAACGTTGTATTGTATTAGGATATAACGTATAACGTTATATACTATTACGATATAACGTATAACGTTGTATAGTATTAGGATATAACGTATAACGTTATATACTATTACGATATATGGTATAACGTTATATACTATTACGATATATAGTATAACGTTGTATGGTGTTACGATATAACGTTATATAGTATTACGTTATAACGTATAACGTTATATACTATTACGACATAACGTATAACGTTGTATAATATTACGATATAACGTATAACGTCGTATAGTATTAGGATATAACGTATAACGTTATATACTATTACGATATAACGTATAAGGCTGTATAGTATTAGGTTATAACGTATAACGTCGTATAGTACTAGGATATAACGTATAACGTTATATACTATTAGGATATAACGTATAAGGCTGTATAGTATTAGGTTATAACGTATAACGTTATATACTATTACGATATGTGGTATAACGTTATATACTATTACGATATATACTAAAACGTTGTATGGTGTTACGATATAACGTTATATAATATTGCGTTATAACGTATAACGTTATACACAATTACGATATAAGGCATAACGTTGTATGGTCATAGGATATAACGTATAACGTTATATACTATTACGATATAGAGTATAACGTTATTTAGTATTACGATTTAACGTATAACGTTATATACAATTACGATATAACGTATAACGTTGTATAGTATTAGGATATAGCGTATAACGTTGTATAGTATTAGGATATAACGTATAACATTATATACTACTACGATATAACGTATAACGTTGTATAGTATTAGGATATAACGTATAACGTTATATACTATTACGATATATCGTATAAAGTTATATACTATTACGATATAACGTATAACGTTGTATAGTATTAGGATATAACGTATAACGTTATATACTATTACGATATAACGTATAAGGTTGTATAGTATTAGGTTATAACGTATAACGTTATATACTATTACGATATAACGTATAACGTTGTATAGTATTACGATATAACGTATAACGTTATATACTATTACGATTTAACGTATAACGTTGTATAGTATTAGGATATAACGTATAACGTTATATACTATTACGATATAACGTATAACGTTGTATAGTATTAGGATATAACGTATAACGTTATATACTATTACGATATATGGTGTAACGTTATATACTATTACGATATATAGTAAAACGTTGTATGGTGTTACGACAAAACGTTATATATTATTACGTTATAACGTATAACGTTATACACAATTACGATATAAGGCATGACGTTGGATAGTATTAGGATATGACGTATAACGTTATATACTATTACGATATAGCGTATAGCGTTGTATACTATTACGATATAACGTATAACGTTGTATAGTATTAGGATATAACGTATAACGTTGTATAGTATTAGGATATAACGTATAACGTTATATACTATTACGATATAACGTATAAGGTTGTATAGTATTAGGTTATAACGTATAACGTTATATACTATTACGATATAACGTATAACGTTGTATAGTATTACGATATAACGTATAACGTTATATACTATTACGATTTAACGTATAACGTTGTATAGTATTAGGATATAACGTATAACGTTATATACTATTACGATATAGCGTATAACATTATATACTATTACGATATAACGTATAACGTTGTATAATATTACGATATAACGTATAACGTCGTATAGTATTAGGATATAACGTATAACGTTATATACTATTACGATATAACGTATAAGGTTGTATAGTATTAGGTTATAACGTATAACGTTATATACTATTGCGATATAACGTATAACGTTGTATAGTATTACGATATAACGTATAACGTTATATACTATTACGATTTAACGTATAACGTTGTATAGTGTCACGTCCCGCGTTCCGCACGTGACGCCACGAACCAATAACTTATGAATAATTAAACACGACCAATAATAATAAATTAACTAATAACTAACCAATCAAAATAAAAAGAATTATACGACAGACAATCAAAATGAAATAAATGAATCAATAAGAAGAAACACTACAACCAATCAGCAATGACATATAAAATACAAATAAAATGAAATAATTAAATGAACCAATAAATAAAACACGCCGCGATTCAAATGTATGAGATTTCTCTGCGAAAACACATGTATATACACACACGTGTATGCATATCTGTGTGTGTGACCTACTTCGTGAATCTGAATAATTGGTAATCTAATAAAATATAAAAGAAATAAAATATACTACACTACATCAACATTCTAATAAAAGTGAAAATTGTATACAAGATTACTCTGCGACACACACATATATAGATATACACATGCGTACGCGTATCTTTGGGAAAAATTCATAATATATATATATATATATATATATATATATATATATATATATATATATATATGTATGTATACGTTATTAAACCATTAAAACGCAAAGAAATAAATATATAGATTTACATTTCTACGAACCTAGAGAATTATATACGAAATCCACATTATGGAATATTCAACCAATTAACGATCCGAGATACAATGAGAATAACAATACGCGCACATATACATATGCATATATATATTTTACATAATGGAAAATTACATTGTGAAATGTATATATATATATACACATATTATTATATCGAACAACTACTCATGTAATATACAAAACCACCTTGTAAAAATTACATTACTGAACATTCAACTAAACCAACTGAAGATTTAGTATAATAATATATAATAATATAATAATATATATATATACATAGATATGTGAAATAGCGTTGTATATAACCGGAAACAATACAAATGTCACACGACTTCTTCAACAACTTCGACTCTTCGTTCCTGCCGACAACACCTCACACGATGACTGCGTCTTCTAGGGCCACTTACGGATTCTTTACAATTCTTCTTCTTCTTGCACTGAAATATCATATGCAGTGAATAAAACACGAAAGAAGCAGGATGAACTAAATAAAAGAAATCATAACAAGATACACACCGAGACAATCCGCATGGGAACCTCTGACAAAGTATCTATCATTAAATGCATAATAATCAAGATGCACAAACCTCATCTGGAAGTCGACACCACTCACAGCGTGCCAATGCAAGGGAGGAAAACGAATGAAATTGTATTTCGTGAAGACGTTTCACCACTTTCCATAGATCAGAAACTGGAGTTACACAACTAATAACCTAATAACAAGAAGGTAATATAAAATATACACGATTTAATATATAGCAAATATGGACATATAAATCTACAAGGAGCAAAATATATCTCATATTGTCAAATAAAACCAAATTGTCAAAAGATCATCAGGACACGACGCCAACGAAGGTGCCACTGTGCCTATTTGGATGGAAAACCGCCACTTCAGCATCATCCCTCGCACATATTCACACACGCACGTCGATCACGTCATCTCGTACCATTCACATATCTTCTTCCTCTTGCGCTAAAACAAATTCACAAGTTTAAGGAAACAAACAACATGCGAAACGAGATAGAATACTAAAAACACATACTCATACAGTTCGCACAGGCGCGGACGCTTTTGTGTCCATCACTCAACATAACCTGTAATCATCAAAATCCACGTTCTCTCATGGAAACTCTAAAAACCTGCAGCATTGCGATTCCCACCGGAACGAACTGTCACGTGACTGTCATCCCATTGGGGATGTCATTATAAAAAGCGTAGCGACACAATTCAAATCAGAGTAATTGTTAGCGGGTCAGTTGAATAAAGGAATAGAAGAGAGTAATTGTTAGCGTTCGGGAGAATTTAGCGAAAAATAAAGAAGAGTCAGATTAATTGTTAGCGTTAGCGTTAGCGATTAATTGTTAGTGGTTCAGTTAGAACAATCAGAGTGATTGTGAAAAGAGAGTAACTGCCATTAGTTGGTTCAGTTAGAATATAGTCAGAGAAATTGTTAGCGTTCGGGAGAATTTAACGAAATTAAAGAAGAGTAATTCAGTTAGAATAAAGAAATAGGATAGAGCAATTGTGATTAGTTGGTTCAGGAGAATTTAGCGAAAATAAGGGGAGTAATTGTTAGCGGGTCAGTTGAATAAAGGAATAGAAGAGAGTAATTGTTAGCGTTCGGGAGAATTTAGCGAAAAATAAAGAAGAGTCAGATTAATTGTTAGCGTTAGCGTTAGCGATTAATTGTTAGTGGTTCAGTTAGAACAATCAGAGTGATTGTGAAAAGAGAGTAACTGCCATTAGTTGGTTCAGTTAGAATATAGTCAGAGAAATTGTTAGCGTTCGGGAGAATTTAACGAAATTAAAGAAGAGTAATTCAGTTAGAATAAAGAAATAGGATAGAGCAATTGTGATTAGTTGGTTCAGGAGAATTTAGCGAAAATAAGGAGAGTAATTGTTAGTCGTTCAATTGAATTTGAGTGAGTCTGATTTAAGTTGAGTTGATTTAAGAGAATTCGTTCAGTTGATTTAATTAGAATTTAAGTTAGGATTAGAGAATAATTGTTCGTTCCAGTTTGAGTTTAAGAATTACGAGATATAAATGTTATTAGTCAGTTCGAATTATAAAATAATTGTTATTAGTCAGTTAGAATCAAAACAATAGTTGGCTCAAGTTTTTGTGTTAGAATTTCGAATTGTTAAACACGTCCGGACACACTGTTGTTTACACTGTTCAAATTAAATAAAGATTAAAACGAAAAATTATAGAAGTGTCGATCTTTGTAAAACCGGAATCACCCCAGCGGCCTGCCCGTTCATCAGCGGAGACCAACGTCAGGTGAGTTAACTTTAATTATTATTAATAACTAATAATTAAAATAATAAATAATATCAATGATTAGTATAATTCGTCATTAATTCCGCCTGTAATAATTATTTATAATATAATTGTTTATTCCAAACAATCCTCTCCCGTGCTAGTATTCCTGCGCATAGCAGGTTAGCCGAAACGTGGAGATTGTTGACCAGTGGCCTAAACTCCGATCAACGCTACATAATCTAACAAGAAATATCTAATTGAAACAGTCCTTAGACTGTTTCTGGTGGCAGCGACTACTACATTGTTTAAAATTTCAAAATTTGGATAGCGAAACGTAACAATATATATATATATAGATAAAATTTTGGTGACAGCGGTGGGATACGCTCCACGGAGGATTACAGTTGGTATAAACAATAACATACGCTGATAGGTTTAAAGTTTTTTCAATTTATTAACTGAAACATACACATAAACATATACAAAAAGAAAGGAAAAAAAAACATGGCGGTCGCACGAGACTCACTAAACGAGGACACGATTACGTTGTTGTCGGAAAAATTGAAAGCGTGGGACGAGAATTTTCGCGTACTAACCGACATTAATGCATGTCTAAGCAGAGTGGAAGAAGACCTGCGTGCAAGTAGGGAATCGAGAGATACCGAAATTCCCACATCGACGCCGTTAATTCCGCGAGGAATAAGACCCATTAATGATAATTTTCAACCAATTAAACTAAAAGACACGATCAAGTCAGTGCCAGTGTTCGACGGCCATCGACCACCGGTATTTCAATTTTTAAGGGCATGCGAACGAGCTCGAAGATTCGTGCCGCCGACGCAGAATCGTCCGACACCTCCGAATAATTATAATGGAAACAACACTCGTCCCCTATACGATAGTAACAACATCAGAAACAACCGCCAGGATCGAAGATTCGTGCCGCCGACGCAGAATCGTCCGACACCTCCGAATAATTATAATGGAAACAAAACTCGTCCCCTATACGATAGTAACAACATCAGAAACCACCACCAGGATTGGAGATTTGTATCGCCGTCGTGGAATCGTCTAAGCGACCCGGGAATAGAGAAAGATATTAGGAAAAGAGCAAGAGCAATAACCTGGAAAGAAAAATGCGTAGATAAACATCTCAAAGGAGATCCAAGTCAAAGGAGGGATGCTGATTATTTGAAACAACCAACCTTCCAATACAAACACTGTTCCGTTGCTGGGATAAAAGACGATGTTACTTTAAGTAGCAAGAGGACGCACGGCACCACAGACGAAATCATGAGTGAAAAATCTCCCGAATCCCCAGCCAAAATAAACAACACTAATATCAAAGAACTTTCAGAAGAGGCAGAAACTAGGAAATTGAACGACGAAACGAAAGGCGACGTTTATCCCCTGCCTAATATCACGGTTGACTCGGCAAGAATACAAAAGCAAGGTTCCACGAATTTTGTGAACGTTTCAAATATAATACGAAAAGAGATAGCGAGCGTATCACCCTCAAAAACTTCTATAAAACCATCAGAAAGTAACTTTATCGAACTCAAAGTCAAGCCATCAAATTCTAAGAAAACTCAGACTATAGAGAATAAAAGTATAGCCATCCCTAAACCCAAAACAGAATCTATAAGCAAAAAGGTTTGTAATAAAAATTCAAAGAATAATTCTAAATCTACTGAAAATATTCCTAAACGTCCCATACAAGTATCACCGGGTGTTGGACTCAGATTCGGACGTCGACCTTTCCGGATGGTTTCAATAGAAATAAAAGAAACCTCAAATACTCCTACCGCGAGAATAGTCTCCCCGGATTTGAAAACGAAGGCGAATCTACTGCTAGACTCCGGATCAGAAATTAATATTATCAAGAAACCTGCCTTACCCGAGTCAGCGATCATCAACGAGCAAGAGATAATTGAAGTTCGAGGAATTACGGCAACGAGCCTGGTCACCCTAGGGCAGACAATAATACAGGTTGCGGGCCACCCCGTTACTTTCCATGTAGTTGATGATTCCCTGCTGATCAATCAAGACGGAATCTTAGGTTCCGAATTTTTTGCAAAATACAGAGCCCGTTTGGATTACGGGCAAAAACATATCAAATGGGGGGATATCTACATCCCGTTTGATACAAAAGAAAAGATAATTGTGCCGAAACGAAGTTCGGTACCCTGTACCATAAATATCGCAAATCCGGAGGAAATTGAGGGATTCATCCCCAAAATCGAACCGATTAAGGGAGTCTATTTCGGAAATGCGGTCGTGAAAAACCATAAGGGACGTGGTTATTTAAGAATAATTAATACCACCTCGAGGGATTACGAATTTACCGTACCCACAATAGTAATAAAAAAATTTGCAACTCCTACTTCGCCCTCTCATACTACGTGCAACGCCGTTTCAGCATCTGAGGGAAATAGGTTCGACAAAATAATGGAATTATTGCGACTAGAGCATTTAAATGAAGAAGAAAAGAGGAACGTCGAAGCGCTAATACGGAAGAATCAAGATAGATTTCATCTCCCAGGGGAGACACTAGAAGGAACAGACGTTTTACAACACGAAATTGCTACCACAGATGAGATACCGATCAATGTTAAACAATACCGGTATCCTCCCGTACATCGGGAAGAAATAAACCGCCAGATTCAAGAACTACTAGAAACGGACGTTGTGGAATCATCGACATCTCCGTATAACTCCCCATTATGGATCGTGCCGAAGAAACCGGACTCTCAAGGTAATAAACGATGGAGAATGGTTATTGATTACAGGAAACTAAATGACAAAACAATAGGCGATGCCTATCCACTACCCAATATCACTGAAATATTGGACAAATTGGGAAGTGCGAAATACTTTTCCACGTTCGATCTAGCATCTGGGTTCCACCAAATCCGTATGTCATCGAAAGATGCCCACAAAACTGCATTCTCGATGCCATATGGTCATTTTCAGTTCAAACGAATGCCTTTCGGACTGAAAAATGCACCAGCAACGTTCCAGCGGTTGATGAATTCGATACTGTCAGGGTTGCAAGGAATAGAGCTGTTCGTTTATCTGGATGATATAGTAATTTATTCCACATCCATTCACGAACATGAGATTAAATTTAATCGACTTATGGACAGATTACGGAGAGCTAAATTGCAACTGCAACCGGACAAGTGCGAATTCTTACGGCACGAAGTAAAATATTTGGGACATGTAATCAGTGAGAATGGAGTTAAACCTGACCCAAAGAAAATCGAGGCAGTTTCAAATTTTCCACGGCCAAGGAAATCAAAAAATGTTAAACAATTTTTGGGATTAGCTGGATATTACCGAAGGTTCATACCCAATTTCTCCAAGGTTGCGAAACCATTGACGCAATTACTAAAAAAGGACGTTGCGTTCAAGTGGACGGAAAACCAAGAAGATGCATTCAACACCTTGAAAACAGCCCTTATAACAGAACCCATTTTGCAGTACCCGGACTTCTCTCAACCATTCAATCTCACGACAGACGCATCTGGATATGCCGTGGGCGGCGTACTAAGCCAAGGACCTATCGGAAAAGACCTACCGATCGCATACGCCTCAAGATTATTGAACCCCACCGAACAAAATTATTCCACGATAGAAAAGGAATGCCTAGCGATCGTTTACAGCGCAATGCACTTCCGACCGTATTTGTACGGGAGAAAATTCACCATTATAACCGATCATAAACCTCTGGTGTGGATGCATTCTATCAAAGATCCTACTTCAAGAATTTGGAAGTGGAAACTAAAATTGGCGGATTTCGAATTCGACATTATACACAAAGAAGGTAAGGCAAACGCGAATGCAGACGCCTTATCTAGAAACCCCCCTGAGGTTTGTTTGCCAATCAGGAAAAGAGAGGAAGATTCACCGAGTCGATATCCCGCACCCAAGAGATTTGAACTAGACACACTAACCGAAGACTCCCCCACATTTGAAGTTAAACCACGCGAACTATCGCAACACAATAGACCAGGAAAACAAGAAAAAATTTCCATTCGAAAACACGTCACCATAGAAGAAACACCCACAAAACATTTTGACCACGCATTAGCCGAAATCGACGTAAACACAGACGAGGAAACAATCACTCAAGAGATAACCGACATCGATAAAACGAATGAAGAAGAACCCCCTATAACAATTTCCGAACCAATTCAGCAACAAGGAAAGGACGCAATGCCTGCGGTACTTTCAGAGCTAAGAATCTTGGAAACGCGAGACTCGATTACGAGAGTAAACGACCATAGAATAATATTCGTCGATATACATGGCACTCCGATAGATAAAGGGGCCTTAGAAATGAAGGAAGCAGGAAAACTGCCGTATTATAGAGATTTAATGTTGGGAAGAGTAATATTGAATCAAGATTCCGGAAAATACATCGTGTCCCTACCCGTAAAGGAAGATCGAAACTCTCCAATAACGCCAGAAAATATATTGAACTCATTGAAATCTTTACTGGATGTGGTAAAAGAAAACCAATTAACGTCCTTTAGCATCAGCAAAACAAACCTGGAAGGAATACCTTGGCGATATACAATCAGGAAACTGAAAGAAGTATTCGTGGGAGAAACCATAGCTATTACCATCTGTACCGGGGAAATAATTATCCCACCGGTGGAAGCGCGAAGCAACATAATACGAGAAAAGCACGAATCACCTGTAGCAGGACATAAGGGAGTAACAAAAACTTACCAAAGAGTACGACAATACTACTATTGGAAAACCATGAAGAAAGAAATCCAGGAATACGTGAGAACATGCAAAGAATGCCAATTGAAAAAGTTAACCAGAATAAAAACAAGGCAACCCATGGTGCTCACAGACACACCAGGTAAAGCGTTCGATAAAATTAGTATGGATATCGTCGGTCCATTACCACAGACACAAAAGGGAAATAAATACATATTAACCATCCAAGACTTACTGACAAAATATTCAATCGGGATCCCGATGGCAGGAATCTCTTCGGCCGAGATAGCTGACGTTTTCGTAAAACAATTCATTTGCCGATTCGGTTCACCGAGGGCTATCCTTACTGATCGGGGAGCAAATTTTACATCCTCGCTGATGAAAAAAGTAGCAAAAAGATTTCGCATAAAAAGGTATACCACGTCAGCATACCATCCACAAAGCAACGGCTCCATCGAAAGATCTCACCACGTATTAACTGAATACCTCAACCTGTACATCGAAAATTCCAGAAACTGGGACGAATGGGTGGAATTAGCCATGTTCTCCTACAATACCTCCGTACACGAAGGAACAAAATTCTCCCCACACGAACTAGTCTTTGGGCACTTAGCCAGAGAACCTACTGGCGAGATGATAACCGAGGAGAATATGGAACTAACATATGCAGAGTATCTCAGAGACCTGTTCGATAAAATCGTCACCGTTCAACAAATGGCAAGAGAAAATTTGATAAAATCCAAATTAAAGTCAAAAGAATACTATGACAGACGAATCAACCCGCAAAATTTCAAAATAGGAGATCTAGTATATCTATTAAAGGAACCCAGAAGAGGAAAATTTTCCGACCAATATTCGGGACCGCATAAAGTGTTGGAAATTTTAGAAAACCAAAACGTCATGATTGAAGTGAAAGGGATTCCGCGAACAGTGCACTTAAATAAGTTAAAATTAGCGCATAACCGAAATAAACAATAAATGAAACGTTTTCAGAAGGTAACACAGTACAGTAGTATGTAGTGTAGTGCTGCTCGTCGAATAATGCGGATAATGGAAACCTAAAAAGAAAAGGAAATTACTATGTACTTTCTAAACATTACACAAATATAAAATGTATTAATTCAATAAAGTGATTAAAACGGCGAAAGTGAAAAGTACCTTGTGAACAATTAACTATTGTAAAAGGAAGTGTATATGCAAAGACATGCCATAAGCCCATATTCGTAAAACATAACGTATGACAGCCATCTGAAACAAATGGAAGAATTAACCTCAATTACCTTAATACAAAATATAATAGTACTAAACGATTATAACAATATCGTGGTTAAACCAAAGTGCGACACTGCTTGTCGAATAGTGCAGATAGTGGAAACCTAAAAACAAAAGAAAGATTACTATTTGCGTTCTATAAAACGTGTTAATTCAATAACATAATTAAAGGCAGTGAAAGTAAAAAGTACCTAGTCCACAACTAATCATTGTAGAAGGAAGTGTACATGCAGGAATTCCGCAGAGATAAATTATGGATCCACTCCGTAGAACATAGAATACGACTGCCAGCTGAAACGAATGCAAGAACTGGCCTCAATTGCCTTGACATATATGAAAAGAAATAATACTATTAAAACTTACAACAAGATTGCCAATTAGGTCGGGCAGCTGTCTTGCGTGAGCGACGTAGCGTGTAGACTTGGAGAATAAAGACGAAGTAACTATGAACAGTAATAATATAGTGTACAAGTTCTAATCTATAATACATGAACTAGTCTCGACTTACATTACATGATTATTATTATACCTCACATATAGAAACAGATTTGTAATGCACAATAGCGGTCGCTCACACAATGCACTACGTGCATATTGAATTAATTAACTAAATGATATGTTTATACTCACAAATATAGGATGAATAAAGGTATCTGTAGTAAGTATTTTGAATATAATGAAAACCGGATGATGCCTTACACACGGTAACGCAGCATCGAAGGAATAGGATTTGAGAAACTACAAACGGTAATAATTCAATAAATAAGTTTTAACCAATAATACATAGATTAGCTCAAAAAAATTATACTATACAAATATGAAATAATAATAAATCACTAATAATAAATCACATAATTACTAAGTAACAACAGATTAATAGGGGAGATATAGAAATAGCTAATAAAATAGAAATAGGCTAGAAATTAATCAAGATAGATTAGCCGAGCATTAATAATCAAACATGATTAAAATTAGGAATTATCATATTGTGTTAAGCTATTACAGCATTACTATATTAAATTACGTATAAAGAAATAAGGTTATATTACACAGTGGTGACTGGTGACACTATGCACGCATTAGATTAAACCAATTAAACAAAAGCTACATAAATATAAACTACCTTATAATTAAACAGTGAAACGATTCTATTAGTAATTAATATTTTCGACAACGATATAATCCACACGCTATTACATTAAAATAACACACAGTATATATACACATATTACAACAAATACAAAACGATGTTAAATTAAACATACACATTACGACGAACACAAAACTAGACGTTGACACTTCACTAGAACGGAGTTGAAACTAAGTAACAAAACAATTATTACAATATCAAACAAATTTACAAAACACCACACTCTTATTTAAGACGTACACAAACATCCATTTTGGAAATCCGTCGCGAGCGTGAAGCAGTTCTCACGCATGCGCAATGAACTACATGCAATAATTATACACACTAAAATAAATACAGAATAATATTATTCCCACTTCAATTATACGTCAACTGCTAAAATAAAGTCACAAATAATTAACAAATAAATAACAAAACCGCATGAATAAAATTCACCATATACTAGAGACATTCATGAACGGCCATCTTAGATTGTCACGAATAGGGAATAGTCCTTACGCACGCGCAATGAAACACATATACATAAATAATATTAATTTTATTTGAATTACACGTCACCTACTAAAATAAAGTTAAAAATAATTAACAGATAGATAATTAATTCGATATTGGCAAAAGTCACCACATATTAGGGACATCCACCACCAATCAACGCATGTATGTAGTAACTTTAATACCTTACAAATAAATTATATTTCTAATAAAAAAATGATAAAAAGACGGGTACGATAATCTAGACTTAGGCTATCGCGACCCATACGAACACCCTCCAACACGTTTTTATGCACACAAATTCAAAGAGCGCGTTGTAGATTGTGTGAAATACAAATAACAAAACTCCAACCCGCGATATTTTGTCTGCAATGCATAAATGTCAATCTTAACACGACACAATAACCCCAAAGAAATCTTTTGATGTAAGGAATTGTAGTTCGCGCTGTTGCCCGTTAGGATGGACCAACAACCAATCGCAACTACATCTGCTACGATCAGTCAAATTTCCTTCGGAAATTTGAACGCCAAGGGCGGGGGTGTCACGTCCCGCGTTCCGCACGTGACGCCACGAACCAATAACTTATGAATAATTAAACACGACCAATAATAATAAATTAACTAATAACTAACCAATCAAAATAAAAAGAATTATACGACAGACAATCAAAATGAAATAAATGAATCAATAAGAAGAAACACTACAACCAATCAGCAATGACATATAAAATACAAATAAAATGAAATAATTAAATGAACCAATAAATAAAACAAACCGCGATTCAAATGTATGAGATTTCTCTGCGAAAACACATGTATATACACACACGTGTATGCATATCTGTGTGTGTGACCCACTTCGTGAATCTGAATAATTGGTAATCTAATAAAATATAAAAGAAATAAAATATACTACATTACACCAGCATTCTAATAAAAGTGAAAATTGTATACAAGATTACTCTGCGACACACACATATATAGATATACACATGCGTACGCGTATCTTTGGGAAAAATTCATAATATATATATATATGTCGGATTAAAGTCAGGATTATGGGGATGGGCGTTTAATGAATTTTCGTTGGAATTAGCCATTGCCGTGATACAATGGAGAGTTTATTAGCACGGGCTTATTAACAAGATTACGCACTAGTGATGATGACCTTAGGTTCGAAACGAATCCGCGGTCACGGGATGGTAAACGTATGTTCTCGCACAGTTCAAGTCTAACTCTTTATTAACTAGAAGTGATGTATTCGCTGGTTGTAAGGTGGCACTGTCATTCGTCGATGAGATCGTACGAAAGAATGAATCTCCGTCTCGACGATGTCGTCGAGGAAAACTATATTGGGTGGGTCTAAGGATATGAGATCCTCGGATTCGTCAAAGAAAGCTTTCTTTCCAAAGGAGAGGGAAATTAGCGCTGTTGCTAATTGGTCGATCTCCATATCGGCGTTTTGAAAGAGATGCTGGCCGCCCTTGAGGGGAGGTTGTTGACGGGGGGCAACGCTCGTGGAGGATAGGTTTCTCCTATCTTCCCGTAGTTGCAACAAAGTCTATTTGACGGACTTCGCTTGACTAAATCTTAAGATCTATAGCGGGTCCTTACGTTAGCTAAACATACGCCACAAAGGCATGCCGACACCCGGCGATCATCTTACCCGAAGGACAAAATCTGCGTGTGGCGGGCCGCGGGATAGAAACTATTGAAGTATTTACTGCCACGTATCGCTACGACTATTTCTTTTAAGGAGAGGTATAGAGTTACTCTGTGCCTTTGTTAGATAAAACGTTCATCCCTTTGACCGCGGCTACGTTCGGCGACTGATTGTCGCCTCGAGCCCAAGCTCATGATCATAAATCTCGAACAATCGGAGCGGCATTCGTTTAATCCAAGTTACAGAGTTGCGGTATTCCCGCGAATCCAAGGAGGAGCTCCGGCGTTCTTTCATCTCCGACACGGCCATTCTGACTATCACACGTCCTCGGGTGTAGCCTCGTGACTTAATTTACCGGTCGGGGCCTCCACCACACAGAAGTTAACCTGTCGCTCCTCTTTCGTAGCAGGGTTTCCTCTACGTAAGGTCGGGCAGTTGGGCGCGATGTGGCCCTCCTCGTTACACCTGTAGCAGGACACCTTCGAAGACGTGGCAGCCCGGTTTTCCCCTGATTTTCGATTGCGTTTCTCCGCCTCCAGTCTTGTCCTCTCGCGGCACTCAGATGCTTTATGTCCGTGTCTACCACAGTGGTAGCACTTGTGTCGGGAGTCAGAAGGCTTATGCCGTTTAGCTTCGGGACTCGCGGAGGAGTTGCTTACTGAAGACGCCGGCCTCTTCACAGAATCGGAGAGCACTGTCATTTCGCCTGTGAGCTGGTCCTCGGTCTTGATATCGTTCGTGAGTGCTATCCGTAGGACGCGCTGGTCCTGTGAACCTATATGAAGGAGCACGGTAGCGTTGACTATCTCGTCCTTGGTACACCTTTCCCACCTCGCCATCAGGAAGGAACGTAAACGGCTGCTGTAATCTCCCAGGGTTTCACCCTCCAGTCGTGCTTGGTTTTTCATCTTCCATAGCGTCGTGGCGGCTGTCTCTTTCCCACCAAAGCGTGTAAGGAAACGGTCTTTAAACTTTGGCCAAGAGGAAATTTGAGTAGCAGGTACTTGTGTAAGCCACTGCGCTGCCGAGCTTTCTAGAGCGGCACTCAAGGCACAAAGTAGCGCACTGCCTTGCAAAGGTTTTTCTTCCATGATCACGTCAACAGTCGCACACCATGCGGCTGGGTCAGAACCCAAGCTTCCGGGGTTAAAACGCGGAAGCGGCACGATCGTAGATGTTTCACTCGGTCTTTGCTCTCGCGGCTGAGTTATCTGGCGCACGATGGCCATGAGTTGTTCCATCGTTACGTATGGCCCTGATCCCACTTCTGATGTCGGATTAAAGTCAGGATTATGGGGATGGGCGTTTAATGAATTTTCGTTGGAATTAGCCATTGCCGTGATACAATGGAGAGTTTATTAGCACGGGCTTATTAACAAGATTACGCACTAGTGATGATGACCTTAGGTTCGAAACGAATCCGCGGTCACGGGATGGTAAACGTATGTTCTCGCACAGTTCAAGTCTAACTCTTTATTAACTAGAAGTGATGTATTCGCTGGTTGTAAGGTGGCACTGTCATTCGTCGATGAGATCGTACGAAAGAATGAATCTCCGTCTCGACGATGTCGTCGAGGAAAACTATATTGGGTGGGTCTAAGGATATGAGATCCTCGGATTCGTCAAAGAAAGCTTTCTTTCCAAAGGAGAGGGAAATTAGCGCTGTTGCTAATTGGTCGATCTCCATATCGGCGTTTTGAAAGAGATGCTGGCCGCCCTTGAGGGGAGGTTGTTGACGGGGGGCAACGCTCGTGGAGGATAGGTTTCTCCTATCTTCCCGTAGTTGCAACAAAGTCTATTTGACGGACTTCGCTTGACTAAATCTTAAGATCTATAGCGGGTCCTTACGTTAGCTAAACATACGCCACAAAGGCATGCCGACACCCGGCGATCATCTTACCCGAAGGACAAAATCTGCGTGTGGCGGGCCGCGGGATAGAAACTATTGAAGTATTTACTGCCACGTATCGCTACGACTATTTCTTTTAAGGAGAGGTATAGAGTTACTCTGTGCCTTTGTTAGATAAAACGTTCATCCCTTTGACCGCGGCTACGTTCGGCGACTGATTGTCGCCTCGAGCCCAAGCTCATGATCATAAATCTCGAACAATCGGAGCGGCATTCGTTTAATCCAAGTTACAGAGTTGCGGTATTCCCGCGAATCCAAGGAGGAGCTCCGGCGTTCTTTCATCTCCGACATATATATATATGTATGTATACGTTATTAAACCATTAAAACGCAAAGAAATAAATATATAGATTTACATTTCTACAAACCTAGAGAATTATATACGAAATCCACATTATGGAATATTCAACCAATTAACGATCCGAGATACAATGAGAATAACAATACGCGCACATATACATATGCATATATATATTTTACATAATGGAAAATTACATTGTGAAATGTATATATATATATACACACATATTATTATATCGAACAACTACTCATGTAATATACAAAACCACCTTGTAAAAATTACATTACTGAACATTCAACTAAACCAACTGAAGATTTAGTATAATAATATATAATAATATAATAATATATATATATACATAGATATGTGAAATAGCGTTGTATATAACCGGAAACAATACAAATGTCACACGACTTCTTCAACAACTTCGACTCTTCGTTCCTGCCGACAACACCTCACACGATGACTGCGTCTTCTAGGGCCACTTACGGATTCTTTACAATTCTTCTTCTTCTTGCACTGAAATATCATATGCAGTGAATAAAACACGAAAGAAGCAGGATGAACTAAATAAAAGAAATCATAACAAGATACACACCGAGACAATCCGCATGGGAACCTCTGACAAAGTATCTATCATTAAATGCATAATAATCAAGATGCACAAACCTCATCTGGAAGTCGACACCACTCACAGCGTGCCAATGCAAGGGAGGAAAACGAATGAAATTGTATTTCGTGAAGACGTTTCACCACTTTCCATAGATCAGAAACTGGAGTTACACAACTAATAACCTAATAACAAGAAGGTAATATAAAATATACACGATTTAATATATAGCAAATATGGACATATAAATCTACAAGGAGCAAAATATATCTCATATTGTCAAATAAAACCAAATTGTCAAAAGATCATCAGGACACGACGCCAACGAAGGTGCCACTGTGCCTATTTGGATGGAAAACCGCCACTTCAGCATCATCCCTCGCACATATTCACACACGCACGTCGATCACGTCATCTCGTACCATTCACATATCTTCTTCCTCTTGCGCTAAAACAAATTCACAAGTTTAAGGAAACAAACAACATGCGAAACGAGATAGAATACTAAAAACACATACTCATACAGTTCGCACAGGCGCGGACGCTTTTGTGTCCATCACTCAACATAACCTGTAATCATCAAAATCCACGTTCTCTCATGGAAACTCTAAAAACCTGCAGCATTGCGATTCCCACCGGAACGAACTGTCACGTGACTGTCATCCCATTGGGGATGTCATTATAAAAAGCGTAGCGACACAATTCAAATCAGAGTAATTGTTAGCGGGTCAGTTGAATAAAGGAATAGAAGAGAGTAATTGTTAGCGTTCGGGAGAATTTAGCGAAAAATAAAGAAGAGTCAGATTAATTGTTAGCGTTAGCGTTAGCGATTAATTGTTAGTGGTTCAGTTAGAACAATCAGAGTGATTGTGAAAAGAGAGTAACTGCCATTAGTTGGTTCAGTTAGAATATAGTCAGAGAAATTGTTAGCGTTCGGGAGAATTTAACGAAATTAAAGAAGAGTAATTCAGTTAGAATAAAGAAATAGGATAGAGCAATTGTGATTAGTTGGTTCAGGAGAATTTAGCGAAAATAAGGGGAGTAATTGTTAGCGGGTCAGTTGAATAAAGGAATAGAAGAGAGTAATTGTTAGCGTTCGGGAGAATTTAGCGAAAAATAAAGAAGAGTCAGATTAATTGTTAGCGTTAGCGTTAGCGATTAATTGTTAGTGGTTCAGTTAGAACAATCAGAGTGATTGTGAAAAGAGAGTAACTGCCATTAGTTGGTTCAGTTAGAATATAGTCAGAGAAATTGTTAGCGTTCGGGAGAATTTAACGAAATTAAAGAAGAGTAATTCAGTTAGAATAAAGAAATAGGATAGAGCAATTGTGATTAGTTGGTTCAGGAGAATTTAGCGAAAATAAGGAGAGTAATTGTTAGTCGTTCAATTGAATTTGAGTGAGTCTGATTTAAGTTGAGTTGATTTAAGAGAATTCGTTCAGTTGATTTAATTAGAATTTAAGTTAGGATTAGAGAATAATTGTTCGTTCCAGTTTGAGTTTAAGAATTACGAGATATAAATGTTATTAGTCAGTTCGAATTATAAAATAATTGTTATTAGTCAGTTAGAATCAAAACAATAGTTGGCTCAAGTTTTTGTGTTAGAATTTCGAATTGTTAAACACGTCCGGACACACTGTTGTTTACACTGTTCAAATTAAATAAAGATTAAAACGAAAAATTATAGAAGTGTCGATCTTTGTAAAACCGGAATCACCCCAGCGGCCTGCCCGTTCATCAGCGGAGACCAACGTCAGGTGAGTTAACTTTAATTATTATTAATAACTAATAATTAAAATAATAAATAATATCAATGATTAGTATAATTCGTCATTAATTCCGCCTGTAATAATTATTTATAATATAATTGTTTATTCCAAACAATCCTCTCCCGTGCTAGTATTCCTGCGCATAGCAGGTTAGCCGAAACGTGGAGATTGTTGACCAGTGGCCTAAACTCCGATCAACGCTACATAATCTAACAAGAAATATCTAATTGAAACAGTCCTTAGACTGTTTCTGGTGGCAGCGACTACTACATTGTTTAAAATTTCAAAATTTGGATAGCGAAACGTAACAATATATATATATATAGATAAAATTTTGGTGACAGCGGTGGGATACGCTCCACGGAGGATTACAGTTGGTATAAACAATAACATACGCTGATAGGTTTAAAGTTTTTTCAATTTATTAACTGAAACATACACATAAACATATACAAAAAGAAAGGAAAAAAAAACATGGCGGTCGCACGAGACTCACTAAACGAGGACACGATTACGTTGTTGTCGGAAAAATTGAAAGCGTGGGACGAGAATTTTCGCGTACTAACCGACATTAATGCATGTCTAAGCAGAGTGGAAGAAGACCTGCGTGCAAGTAGGGAATCGAGAGATACCGAAATTCCCACATCGACGCCGTTAATTCCGCGAGGAATAAGACCCATTAATGATAATTTTCAACCAATTAAACTAAAAGACACGATCAAGTCAGTGCCAGTGTTCGACGGCCATCGACCACCGGTATTTCAATTTTTAAGGGCATGCGAACGAGCTCGAAGATTCGTGCCGCCGACGCAGAATCGTCCGACACCTCCGAATAATTATAATGGAAACAACACTCGTCCCCTATACGATAGTAACAACATCAGAAACAACCGCCAGGATCGAAGATTCGTGCCGCCGACGCAGAATCGTCCGACACCTCCGAATAATTATAATGGAAACAAAACTCGTCCCCTATACGATAGTAACAACATCAGAAACCACCACCAGGATTGGAGATTTGTATCGCCGTCGTGGAATCGTCTAAGCGACCCGGGAATAGAGAAAGATATTAGGAAAAGAGCAAGAGCAATAACCTGGAAAGAAAAATGCGTAGATAAACATCTCAAAGGAGATCCAAGTCAAAGGAGGGATGCTGATTATTTGAAACAACCAACCTTCCAATACAAACACTGTTCCGTTGCTGGGATAAAAGACGATGTTACTTTAAGTAGCAAGAGGACGCACGGCACCACAGACGAAATCATGAGTGAAAAATCTCCCGAATCCCCAGCCAAAATAAACAACACTAATATCAAAGAACTTTCAGAAGAGGCAGAAACTAGGAAATTGAACGACGAAACGAAAGGCGACGTTTATCCCCTGCCTAATATCACGGTTGACTCGGCAAGAATACAAAAGCAAGGTTCCACGAATTTTGTGAACGTTTCAAATATAATACGAAAAGAGATAGCGAGCGTATCACCCTCAAAAACTTCTATAAAACCATCAGAAAGTAACTTTATCGAACTCAAAGTCAAGCCATTAAATTCTAAGAAAACTCAGACTATAGAGAATAAAAGTATAGCCATCCCTAAACCCAAAACAGAATCTATAAGCAAAAAGGTTTGTAATAAAAATTCAAAGAATAATTCTAAATCTACTGAAAATATTCCTAAACGTCCCATACAAGTATCACCGGGTGTTGGACTCAGATTCGGACGTCGACCTTTCCGGATGGTTTCAATAGAAATAAAAGAAACCTCAAATACTCCTACCGCGAGAATAGTCTCCCCGGATTTGAAAACGAAGGCGAATCTACTGCTAGACTCCGGATCAGAAATTAATATTATCAAGAAACCTGCCTTACCCGAGTCAGCGATCATCAACGAGCAAGAGATAATTGAAGTTCGAGGAATTACGGCAACGAGCCTGGTCACCCTAGGGCAGACAATAATACAGGTTGCGGGCCACCCCGTTACTTTCCATGTAGTTGATGATTCCCTGCTGATCAATCAAGACGGAATCTTAGGTTCCGAATTTTTTGCAAAATACAGAGCCCGTTTGGATTACGGGCAAAAACATATCAAATGGGGGGATATCTACATCCCGTTTGATACAAAAGAAAAGATAATTGTGCCGAAACGAAGTTCGGTACCCTGTACCATAAATATCGCAAATCCGGAGGAAATTGAGGGATTCATCCCCAAAATCGAACCGATTAAGGGAGTCTATTTCGGAAATGCGGTCGTGAAAAACCATAAGGGACGTGGTTATTTAAGAATAATTAATACCACCTCGAGGGATTACGAATTTACCGTACCCACAATAGTAATAAAAAAATTTGCAACTCCTACTTCGCCCTCTCATACTACGTGCAACGCCGTTTCAGCATCTGAGGGAAATAGGTTCGACAAAATAATGGAATTATTGCGACTAGAGCATTTAAATGAAGAAGAAAAGAGGAACGTCGAAGCGCTAATACGGAAGAATCAAGATAGATTTCATCTCCCAGGGGAGACACTAGAAGGAACAGACGTTTTACAACACGAAATTGCTACCACAGATGAGATACCGATCAATGTTAAACAATACCGGTATCCTCCCGTACATCGGGAAGAAATAAACCGCCAGATTCAAGAACTACTAGAAACGGACGTTGTGGAATCATCGACATCTCCGTATAACTCCCCATTATGGATCGTGCCGAAGAAACCGGACTCTCAAGGTAATAAACGATGGAGAATGGTTATTGATTACAGGAAACTAAATGACAAAACAATAGGCGATGCCTATCCACTACCCAATATCACTGAAATATTGGACAAATTGGGAAGTGCGAAATACTTTTCCACGTTCGATCTAGCATCTGGGTTCCACCAAATCCGTATGTCATCGAAAGATGCCCACAAAACTGCATTCTCGATGCCATATGGTCATTTTCAGTTCAAACGAATGCCTTTCGGACTGAAAAATGCACCAGCAACGTTCCAGCGGTTGATGAATTCGATACTGTCAGGGTTGCAAGGAATAGAGCTGTTCGTTTATCTGGATGATATAGTAATTTATTCCACATCCATTCACGAACATGAGATTAAATTTAATCGACTTATGGACAGATTACGGAGAGCTAAATTGCAACTGCAACCGGACAAGTGCGAATTCTTACGGCACGAAGTAAAATATTTGGGACATGTAATCAGTGAGAATGGAGTTAAACCTGACCCAAAGAAAATCGAGGCAGTTTCAAATTTTCCACGGCCAAGGAAATCAAAAAATGTTAAACAATTTTTGGGATTAGCTGGATATTACCGAAGGTTCATACCCAATTTCTCCAAGGTTGCGAAACCATTGACGCAATTACTAAAAAAGGACGTTGCGTTCAAGTGGACGGAAAACCAAGAAGATGCATTCAACACCTTGAAAACAGCCCTTATAACAGAACCCATTTTGCAGTACCCGGACTTCTCTCAACCATTCAATCTCACGACAGACGCATCTGGATATGCCGTGGGCGGCGTACTAAGCCAAGGACCTATCGGAAAAGACCTACCGATCGCATACGCCTCAAGATTATTGAACCCCACCGAACAAAATTATTCCACGATAGAAAAGGAATGCCTAGCGATCGTTTACAGCGCAATGCACTTCCGACCGTATTTGTACGGGAGAAAATTCACCATTATAACCGATCATAAACCTCTGGTGTGGATGCATTCTATCAAAGATCCTACTTCAAGAATTTGGAAGTGGAAACTAAAATTGGCGGATTTCGAATTCGACATTATACACAAAGAAGGTAAGGCAAACGCGAATGCAGACGCCTTATCTAGAAACCCCCCTGAGGTTTGTTTGCCAATCAGGAAAAGAGAGGAAGATTCACCGAGTCGATATCCCGCACCCAAGAGATTTGAACTAGACACACTAACCGAAGACTCCCCCACATTTGAAGTTAAACCACGCGAACTATCGCAACACAATAGACCAGGAAAACAAGAAAAAATTTCCATTCGAAAACACGTCACCATAGAAGAAACATCCACAAAACATTTTGACCACGCATTAGCCGAAATCGACGTAAACACAGACGAGGAAACAATCACTCAAGAGATAACCGACATCGATAAAACGAATGAAGAAGAACCCCCTATAACAATTTCCGAACCAATTCAGCAACAAGGAAAGGACGCAATGCCTGCGGTACTTTCAGAGCTAAGAATCTTGGAAACACGAGACTCGATTACGAGAGTAAACGACCATAGAATAATATTCGTCGATATACATGGCACTCCGATAGATAAAGGGGCCTTAGAAATGAAGGAAGCAGGAAAACTGCCGTATTATAGAGATTTAATGTTGGGAAGAGTAATATTGAATCAAGATTCCGGAAAATACATCGTGTCCCTACCCGTAAAGGAAGATCGAAACTCTCCAATAACGCCAGAAAATATATTGAACTCATTGAAATCTTTACTGGATGTGGTAAAAGAAAACCAATTAACGTCCTTTAGCATCAGTAAAACAAACCTGGAAGAAATACCTTGGCGATATACAATCAGGAAACTGAAAGAAGTATTCATGGGAGAAACCATAGCTATTACCATCTGTACCGGGGAAATAATTATCCCACCGGTGGAAGCGCGAAGCAACATAATACGAGAAAAGCACGAATCACCTGTAGCAGGACATAAGGGAGTAACAAAAACTTACCAAAGAATACGACAATACTACTATTGGAAAACCATGAAGAAAGAGATCCAGGAATACGTGAGAACATGCAAAGAATGCCAATTGAAAAAGTTAACCAGAATAAAAACAAGGCAACCCATGGTGCTCACAGACACACCAGGTAAAGCGTTCGATAAAATTAGTATGGATATCGTCGGTCCATTACCACAGACACAAAAGGGAAATAAATACATATTAACTATCCAAGACTTACTGACAAAATATTCAATCGGGATCCCGATGGCGGGAATCTCTTCGGCCGAGATAGCTGACGTTTTCGTAAAACAATTCATTTGCCGATTCGGTTCACCGAGGGCTATCCTTACTGATCAGGGAGCAAATTTTACATCCTCGCTGATGAAAAAGGTAGCAAAAAGATTTCGCATAAAAAGGTATACCACGTCAGCATACCATCCACAAAGCAACGGCTCCATCGAAAGATCTCACCACGTATTAACTGAATACCTCAACCTGTACATCGAAAATTCCAGAAACTGGGACGAATGGGTGGAATTAGCCATGTTCTCCTACAATACCTCCGTACACGAAGGAACAAAATTCTCCCCACACGAACTAGTCTTTGGACACTTAGCCAGAGAACCTACTGGCGAGATGATAACCGAGGAGAATATGGAACCAACATATGCAAAGTATCTCAGAGACCTGTTCGATAAAATCGTCACCGTTCAACAAATGGCAAGAGAAAATCTGATAAAATCCAAATTAAAGTCAAAAGAATACTATGACAGACGAATCAACCCGCAAAATTTCAAAATAGGAGATCTAGTATATCTATTAAAGGAACCCAGAAGAGGAAAATTTTCCGACCAATATTCGGGACCGCATAGAGTGTTAGAAATTTTAGAAAACCAAAACGTCATGATTGAAGTGAAAGGGATTCCGCGAACAGTGCACTTAAATAAGTTAAAATTAGCGCATAACCGAAATAAACAATAAACGAAACGTTTTCAGAAGGTAACACAGTACAGTAGTATGTAGTGCAGTGCTGCTCGTCGAATAATGCGGATAATGGAAACCTAAAAAGAAAAGGAAATTACTATGTACTTTCTAAACATTACTCAAATATAAAATGTATTAATTCAATAAAGTGATTAAAACGGTGAAAGTGAAAAGTACCTTGTGAACAATTAACTATTGTAAAAGGAAGTATATGCAAAGACATGCCATAAGCCCATATTCGTAAAACATAACGTGTGACAGCCATCTGAAACAAATGGAAGAATTAACCTCAATTACCTTAATACAAAATATAATAGTACTAAACGATTATAACAATATCGTGGTTAAACCAAAGTAAGTGCGACACTGCTTGTCGAATAGTGCAGATAGTGGAAACCTAAAAACAAAAGAAAGATTACTATTTGCGTTCTATAAAACGTGTTAATTCAATAACATAATTAAAGGCAGTGAAAGTAAAAAGTACCTAGTCCACAACTAATCATTGTAGAAGGAAGTGTACATGCAGGAATTCCGCAGAGATAAATTATGGATCCACTCCGTAGAACATAGAATACGACTGCCAGCTGAAACGAATGCAAGAACTGGCCTCAATTGCCTTGACATATATGAAAAGAAATAATACTATTAAAACTTACAACAAGATTGCCAATTACGTCGGGCAGCTGTCTTGCGTGAGCGACGTAGCGTGTAGACTTGGAGAATAAAGACGAAGTAACTATGAACAGTAATAATATAGTGTACAAGTTCTAATCTATAATACATAAATTAGTCTCGACTTACATTACATGATTATTATTATACCTCACATATAGAAACAGATTTGTAATGCACAATAGCGGTCGCTCACACAATGCACTACGTGCATATTGAATTAATTAACTAAATGATATGTTTATACTCACAAATATAGGATGAATAAAGGTATCTGTAGTAAGTATTTTGAATATAATGAAAACCGGATGATGCCTTACACACGGTAACGCAGCATCGAAGGAATAGGATTTGAGAAACTACAAACGGTAATAATTCAATAAACAAGTTTTAACCAATAATACATAGATTAGCTCAAAAAATTATACTATACAAATATGAAATAATAATAAATCACTAATAATAAATCACATAATTACTAAGTAACAACAGATTAATAGGGAAGATATAGAAATAGCTAATAAAATAGAAATAGGCTAGAAATTAATCAAGATAGATTAGCCGAGCATTAATAATCAAACATGATTAAAATTAGGAATTATCATATTGTGTTAAGCTATTACAGCATTACTATATTAAATTACGTATAAAGAAATAAGGTTATACTACACAGTGGTGACTGGTGACACTATGCACGCATTAGATTAAACCAATTAAACAAAAGCTACATAAATATAAACTACCTTATAATTAAACAGTGAAACGATTCTATTAGTAATTAATATTTTCGACAACGATATAATCCACACGCTATTACATTAAAATAACACACAGTATATATACACATATTACAACAAATACAAAACAATGTTAAATTAAACATACACATTACGACGAACACAAAACAACACCGTTGACACTTCACTAGAACGGAGTTGAAACTAAGTAACAAAACAATTATTACAATATCAAACAAATTTACAAAACACCACACTCTTATTTAAGACGTACACAAACATCCATTTTGGAAATCCGTCGCGAGCGTGAAGCAGTTCTCACGCATGCGCAATGAACTACATGCAATAATTATACATACTAAAATAAATACAGAATAATATTATTCCCACTTCAATTATACGTCAACTGCTAAAATAAAGTCACAAATAAGTAACAAATAAATAACAAAACCGCATGAATAAAATTCACCATATACTAGAGACATTCATGAACGGCCATCTTAGATTGTCACGAATAGGGAATAGTCCTTACGCACGCGCAATGAAACACATATACATAAATAATATTAATTTTATTTGAATTACACGTCACCTACTAAAATAAAGTTAAAAATAATTAACAGATAGATAATTAATTCGATATTGGCAAAAGTCACCACATATTAGGGACATCCAGCACCAATCAACGCATGTATGTAGTAACTTTAATACCTTACAAATAAATTATATTTCTAATAAAAAAATGATAAAAAGACGGGTACGATAATCTAGACTTAGGCTATCGCGACCCATACGAAGACCCTCCAACACGTTTTTATGCACACAAATTCAAAGAGCGCGTTGTAGATTGTGTGAAATACAAATAACAAAACTCCAACCCGCGATATTTTGTCTGCAATGCATAAATGTCAATCTTAACACGACACAATAACCCCAAAGAAATCTTTTGATGTAAGGAATTGTAGTTCGCGCTGTTGCCCGTTAGGATGGACCAACAACCAATCGCAACTACATCTGCTACGATCAGTCAAATTTCCTTCGGAAATTTGAACGCCAAGGGCGGGGGTGTCACGTCCCGCGTTCCGCACGTGACGCCACGAACCAATAACTTATGAATAATTAAACACGACCAATAATAATAAATTAACTAATAACTAACCAATCAAAATAAAAAGAATTATACGACAGACAATCAAAATGAAATAAATGAATCAATAAGAAGAAACACTACAACCAATCAGCAATGACATATAAAATACAAATAAAATGAAATAATTAAATGAACCAATAAATAAAACAAACCGCGATTCAAATGTATGAGATTTCTCTGCGAAAACACATGTATATACACACACGTGTATGCATATCTGTGTGTGTGACCCACTTCGTGAATCTGAATAATTGGTAATCTAATAAAATATAAAAGAAATAAAATATACTACATTACACCAGCATTCTAATAAAAGTGAAAATTGTATACAAGATTACTCTGCGACACACACATATATAGATATACACATGCGTACGCGTATCTTTGGGAAAAATTCATAATATATATATATATATATGTATGTATACGTTATTAAACCATTAAAACGCAAAGAAATAAATATATAGATTTACATTTCTACAAACCTAGAGAATTATATACGAAATCCACATTATGGAATATTCAACCAATTAACGATCCGAGAAACAATGAGAATAACAATACGCGCACATATACATATGCATATATATATTTTACATAATGGAAAATTACATTGTGAAATGTATATATATATATACACATATTATTATATCGAACAACTACTCATCTAATATACAAAACCACCTTGTAAAAATTACATTACTGAACATTCAACTAAACCAACTGAAGATTTAGTATAATAATATATAATAATATAATAATATATATATATACATAGATATGTGAAATAGCGTTGTATGTAACCGGAAACAATACAAATGTCACACGACTTCTTCAACAACTTCGACTCTTCGTTCCTGCCGACAACACCTCACACGATGACTGCGTCTTCTAGGGCCACTTACGGATTCTTTACAATTCTTCTTCTTCTTGCACTGAAATATCATATGCAGTGAATAAAACACGAAAGAAGCAGGATGAACTAAATAAAAGAAATCATAACAAGATACACACCGAGACAATCCGCATGGGAACCTCTGACAAAGTATCTATCATTAAATGCATAATAATCAAGATGCACAAACCTCATCTGGAAGTCGACACCACTCACAGCGTGCCAATGCAAGGGAGGAAAACGAATGAAATTGTATTTCGTGAAGACGTTTCACCACTTTCCATAGATCAGAAACTGGAGTTACACAACTAATAACCTAATAACAAGAAGGTAATATAAAATATACACGATTTAATATATAGCAAATATGGACATATAAATCTACAAGGAGCAAAATATATCTCATATTGTCAAATAAAACCAAATTGTCAAAAGATCATCAGGACACGACGCCAACGAAGGTGCCACTGTGCCTATTTGGATGGAAAACCGCCACTTCAGCATCATCCCTCGCACATATTCACACACGCACGTCGATCACGTCATCTCGTACCATTCACATATCTTCTTCCTCTTGCGCTAAAACAAATTCACAAGTTTAAGGAAACAAACAACATGCGAAACGAGATAGAATACTAAAAACACATACTCACACAGTTCGCACAGGCGCGGACGCTTTTGTATCCATCACTCAACATAACCTGTAATCATCAAAATCCACGTTCTCTCATGGAAACTCTAAAAACCTGCAGCATTGCGATTCCCACCGGAACGAACTGTCACGTGACTGTCATCCCATTGGGGATGTCATTATAAAAAGCGTAGCGACACAATTCAAATCAGAGTAATTGTTAGCGGGTCAGTTGAATAAAGGAATAGAAGAGAGTAATTGTTAGCGTTCGGGAGAATTTAGCGAAAAATAAACAAGAGTCAGATTAATTGTTAGCGTTAGCGTTAGCGATTAATTGTTAGTGGTTCAGTTAGAACAATCAGAGTAATTGTGAAAAGAGAGTAACTGCCATTAGTTGGTTCAGTTAGAATATAGTCAGAGAAATTGTTAGCGTTCGGGAGAATTTAACGAAATTAAAGAAGAGTAATTCAGTTAGAATAAAGAAATAGGATAGAGCAATTGTGATTAGTTGGTTCAGGAGAATTTAGCGAAAATAAGGAGAGTAATTGTTAGTCGTTCAATTGAATTTGAGTGAGTCTGATATCAGTTCGTTCAGTTGATTTAATTAGAATTTAAGTTAGGATTAGAGAATAATTGTTCGTTCCAGTTCGAGTTTAAGAATTACGAGATATAAATGTTATTAGTCAGTTCGAATTATAAAATAATTGTTATTAGTCAGTTAGAATCAAAACAATAGTTGGCTCAAGTTTTTGTGTTAGAATTTCGAATTGTTAAACACGTCCGGACACACTGTTGTTTACACTGCTCAAATTAAATAAAGATTAAAACGAAAAATTATAGAAGTGTCGATCTTTGTAAAACCGGAATCACCCCAGCGGCCTGCCCGTTCATCAGCGGAGACCAACGTCAGGTGAGTTAACTTTAATTATTATTAATAATTAATAATTAAAATAATAAATAATATCAATGATTAGTATAATTCGTCATTAATTCCGCCTGTAATAATTATTTATAATATAATTGTTTATTCCAAACAATCCTCTCCCGTGCTAGTATTCCTGCGCATAGCAGGTTAGCCGAAACGTGGAGATTGTTGACCAGTGGCCTAAACTCCGATCAACGCTACATAATCTAACAAGAAATATCTAATTGAAACAGTCCTTAGACTGTTTCTGGTGGCAGCGACTACTACATTGTTTAAAATTTCAAAATTTGGATAGCGAAACGTAACAATAGTATTATGATATAACGTATAACGTTATATACTATTACGATATATCGTATAAAGTTATATACTATTACGATATAACGTATAACGATATATACCAGTACGATATATGGTATAACGTTATATACTATTACAATATAACGTACAACGTTGTATAGTATTAGGATATAACGTATAACGTTATATACTATTACGATATAGCGTATAACATTATATACTATTACGATATAACGTATAACGTTATATAATATTACGATATAACGTATAACGTTGTATAGTATTAGGATATAACGTATAACGTTATATACTATTACGATATAACGTATAACGTTGTATAATATTACGATATAACGTATAACGTTGTATAGTATTAGGATATAACGTATAACGTTATATGCTATTACCATATAACGTATAACGTTGTATAGTATTAGGATATAACGTATAACGTTATATGCTATTACGATATAACGTATAACGCTGTATAGTATTAGGATCTAAAGTATAACGTTATATACTATTACGATATATGGTGTAACGTTATATACTATTACGATATATAGTATAACGTTGTATGGTGTTACGATATAACGTTATATAAAATTACGTTATAACGTATAACGTTATACACAATTACGATATAAGGCATAACGTTGTATAGTCATAGGATATAAGGTATAACGTTATATACTATTACGATATAGCGTATAACGTTGTATACTATTACGATATAACGTATAACGTTGTGTAGTATTAGGATATAACGTATAACGTTATATACTATTACGATATGGCGTATAACGTTATATAGTATTACGATATAACGTATAACGTTATATACTATTACGATATATGGTGTAACGTTATACACAATTACGATATAAGGCATAACGTTGTATAGTCATAGGATATAAGGTATAACGTTATATACTATTACGATATAGCGTATAACGTTGTATACTATTACGATATAACGTATAACGTTATATACTATTACGATATATGGTGTAACGTTATACACAATTACGATATAAGGCATAACGTTGTATAGTCATAGGATATAAGGTATAACGTTATATACTATTACGATATAGCGTATAACGTTGTATACTATTACGATATAACGTATAACGTTATATACTATTACGATATAACGTATAACGTTGTGTAGTATTAGGATATAACGTATAACGTTATATACTATTACGATATAACGTATAACGTTGTATAATATTACGATATAACGTATAACGTTGTATAGTATTAGGATATAACGTATAACGTTATATACTATTACGATATAACGTATAACGTTGTATAGTATTAGGATATAACGTATAACGTTATATACTATTACGATATATGGTATAACGTTATATATTATTACGATATACAGTAAAACGTTGTATGGTGTTACCACATAACGTTATATAATATTACGTTATAGCGTATAACGTTATACACAATTACGATATAAGGCATGACGTTGTATAGTATTAGGATATAACGTATAACGTTATATACCATTACGATATAGCGTATAACGTTGTATACTATTACGATATAACGTATAACGTTGTATAGTATTAGGATATAACGTATAACATTATATACTATTACGATATATGGTGTAACGTTATATACTATTACGATATATAGTATAACGTTGTATGGTGTTACGATATAACGTTATAAAATATTACGTTATAACGTATAACGTTATACACAATTACGATATAAGGCATCACGTTGTATGGTATTAGGATATAACGTATAACGTTATATACTATTACGATATAATGTAGAACGTTGTATACTATTAGGATATAGCGTATAACGTTATATACCATTACGATATAGCGTATAACGTTGTATAGTATTACGATATAACGTATAACGTTGTATAGTATTAGGATATAACGTATAACATTATATACTATTACGATATATGGCCTAACGTTATATACTATTACGATATATGGCGTAACGTTACATTGTATTACGCTATATAGTATAACGTTGTATGGTGTTACGATATAACGTTATATAATATTACGTTATAACTTATAACGTTATACACAATTTTCGATATAAGGCATAACGTTATATAGTATTAGGATGTAACGTATAACGTTGCATACTATTACAATATAGCGTATAACGTTATATACCATTACGATATAGCGTATAACGTTGTATAGTATTACGCTATAACGTATAACGTTGTATAGTATTAGGATATAACGTATAACGTTATATACTATTACGATATATCGTATAAAGTTATATACCATTACGATATAACGTATAACGTTGTATAGTATTAGGATATAACGTATAACGTTATATACTATTACGATATAACGTATAACGTTGTATAGTATTAGGATATAACGTATAACGTTATATACTATTATGATATAGAGTATAACGTTATTTAGTATTACGATATAACGTATATCGATATATACCAGTACGATATATGGTATAACGTTATATACTATTACAATATAACGTACAACGTTGTATAGTATTAGGATATAACGTATAACGTTATATACTATTACGATATAGCGTATAACATTATATACTATTACGATATAACGTATAACGTTATATAATATTACGATATAACGTATAACGTTGTATAGTATTAGGATATAACGTATAACGTTATATACTATTACGATATAACGTATAACGTTGTATAATATTACGATATAACGTATAACGTTGTATAGTATTAGGATATAACGTATAACGTTATATGCTATTACCATATAACGTATAACGTTGTATAGTATTAGGATATAACGTATAACGTTATATGCTATTACGATATAACGTATAACGCTGTATAGTATTAGGATCTAACGTATAACGTTATATACTATTACGATATATGGTGTAACGTTATATACTATTACGATATATAGTATAACGTTGTATGGTGTTACGATATAACGTTATATAAAATTACGTTATAACGTATAACGTTATACACAATTACGATATAAGGCATAACGTTGTATAGTCATAGGATATAAGGTATAACGTTATATACTATTACGATATAACGTATAACGTTGTATAGTATTAGGATATAACGTATAACGTTGTATAGTATTAGGATATAACGTATAACGTTATATACCACTAAGATATAACGTATAACGTTGTATAGTATTAGGATATAACGTATAACGATATATACCAGTACGATATATGGTATAACGTTATATACTATTACAATATAACGTACAACGTTGTATAGTATTAGGATATAACGTATAACGTTATATACTATTACGATATAGCGTATAACATTATATACTATTACGATATAACGTATAACGTTATATAATATTACGATATAACGTATAACGTTGTATAGTATTAGGATATAACGTATAACGTTATATACTATTACGATATAACGTATAACGTTGTATAATATTACGATATAACGTATAACGTTGTATAGTATTAGGATATAACGTATAACGTTATATACTATTACGATATAGAGTATAACGTTATTTAGTATTACGATATAACGTATAACGATATATAACACTACGATATATGGTATAACGCTATATACTTTTACGATATAACGTATAACGTTGTATAGTATTAGGATATAACGTATAACGTTGTATAGTATTAGGATATACCGTATAACGTTGTATAGTATTAGGATATAACGTATAACGTTGTATAGTATTAGGATATAACGTATAACGTTATATACTACTACGATATAACGTATAACGTTGTATAGTATTAGGATATAACGTATAACGTTATATACTATTACGATATATCGTATAAAGTTATATACTATTACGATATAACGTATAACGTTGTATAGTATTAGGATATAACGTATAACGTTATATACTATTACGATATAACGTATAACGTTGTATAGTATTAGGATATAACGTATAACGTTGTATAGTATTAGGATATAACGTATAACGTTATATACCACTAAGATATAACGTATAACGTTGTATAGTATTAGGATATAACGTATAACGTTATATACTATTACGATATATTGTATAAAGTTATATACTATTACGATATAACGTATAACGTTGTATAGTATTAGAATATAACGTATAACGTTATATACAATTACGATATAGAGTAGAACGTTATTTACTATTGCGATATAACGTATATCGATATGTACCAGTACGATGTATGGTATAACGTTATATACTATTACGATATATCGTATAACGTTATATACTAGTACGATATAGCGTATAACGTTGTATAGTATTAGGATATAACGTATAACGTTATATACTATTACGGTATATGGTATAACGTTATATACTATTACGATATATAGTAAAACGTTGTATGGTGTTACGACATAACGTTATATATTATTACGTTATAACGTATAACGTTGTATAGTATTACGATAAAACGTATAACGTTATATACTATTACGATATAACGTATAACGTTGTATAGTATTAGGATATAACGTATAACGTTATATTCTATTTTGATATATGGTGTAACGTTATATACTATTACGATATATACTAAAACGTTGTATGGTGTTACGATATAACGTTATATAATATTGCGTTATAACGTATAACGTTATACACAATTACGATATAAGGCATAACGTTGTATGGTCATAGGATATAACGTATAACGTTATATACTATTACGATATAACGTATAACGTTGTATAGTATTAGGATATAACGTATAACGTTGTATAGTATTAGGATATAACGTATAACGTTATATACCACTAAGATATAACGTATAACGTTGTATAGTATTAGGATATAACGTATAACGTTATATACTATTACGATATATTGTATAAAGTTATATACTATTACGATATAACGTATAACGTTGTATAGTATTAGAATATAACGTATAACGTTATATACAATTACGATATAGAGTAGAACGTTATTTACTATTGCGATATAACGTATATCGATATGTACCAGTACGATGTATGGTATAACGTTATATACTATTACGATATATCGTATAACGTTATATACTAGTACGATATAGCGTATAACGTTGTATAGTATTAGGATATAACGTATAACGTTATATACTATTACGGTATATGGTATAACGTTATATACTATTACGATATATAGTAAAACGTTGTATGGTGTTACGACATAACGTTATATATTATTACGTTATAACGTATAACGTTGTATAGTATTACGATAAAACGTATAACGTTATATACTATTACGATATAACGTATAACGTTGTATAGTATTAGGATATAACGTATAACGTTATATTCTATTTTGATATATGGTGTAACGTTATATACTATTACGATATATACTAAAACGTTGTATGGTGTTACGATATAACGTTATATAATATTGCGTTATAACGTATAACGTTATACACAATTACGATATAAGGCATAACGTTGTATGGTCATAGGATATAACGTATAACGTTATATACTATTACGATATAGAGTATAACGTTATTTAGTGTTACGATTTAACGTATAACGTTATATACAATTACGATATAAGGCATAACGTTGTATAGTATTTGGATATAACGTATAACGTTAAATACCATTACAATATAGAGGATTACATTATTTAGTAATACGATATAACGTATAACGATATGTACCAATACGATATGTGGTATAACGTTATATACTATTACGATATAGCTTATAACGTTGTATAGTATTAGGGTATAACGTATAACGTAATATAGCATTACGATATATCGTATAACTTTATGTAGCATTACGATATATCGTATATCGTTATATAATCTTACGATATAACGTATAACGTTGTATAGTATTAGGATATAGCGTATAACTCTATATACTATTACGATATAACGTATAACGTTGTATAGTATTAGGATATAACGTATAACGTTATAGACTATTACGATATAACGTATAACGTTGTATAGTATTAGGATATAACGTATAACGTTATATACTATTACGATATGGCGTATAACGTTATATAGTATTACGATATAACGTATAACATTGTATAGTATTAGGATATAACGTATAACGTTGTATAGTATTAGGATATAACGTATAACATTATATACTATTACGATATAACGTATAACGTTGTATAGTATTAGGATATATCGTATAAAGTTATATACCATTACGATATAAAGTATAACGTTGTATAGTATTAGGATATAGCGTATAAAGTTATATACTATTACGATATAACGGATAACGTTGTATAGTATTACGATATAACGGATAACGTTGTATAGTATTAGGATATAACGTATAACGTTATATACTATTACGATATAACGTATAACGTTGTATAATATTACGATATAACGTATAACGTCGTATAGTATTATGATATAACGTATAACGTTATATACTATTACGATATAACGTATAAGGTTGTATAGTATAAGGTTATAACGTATAACGTTATATACTATTACGATATAACGTATAACGTCGTATAGTATTAGGATATAACGTATAACGTTATATACTATTACGATATAACGTATAAGGCTGTATAGTATTAGGTTATAACGTATAACGTCGTATAGTATTAGGATATAACGTATAACGTTATATACTATTAGGATATAACGTATAAGGCTGTATAGTATTAGGTTATAACGTATAACGTCGTATAGTATTAGGATATAACGTATAACGTTATATACTATTACGATATAACGTATAAGGTTGTATAGTATTAGGTTATAACGTATAACGTCGTATAGTATTAGGTTATAACGTATAACGTTATATACTATTACGATATATGGTATAACGTTATATACTATTACGATATATAGTAAAACGTTGTATGGTGTTACGACATAACGATATATATTATTACGTTATAACATATAACGATATACACAATTACGATATAAGGCATGACGTTGGATAGTATTAGGATATACCGTATAACGTTATATACTATTACGATATAACGTATAACGTTGTATAATATTACGATATAACGTATAACGTTGTATAGTATTAGGATATAACGTATAACGTTATATACTATTACGATATAACGTATAACGTTGTATAATATTACGATATAACGTATAACGTCGTATAGTATTAGGATATAACGTATAACGTTATATACTATTACGATATAACGTATAAGGCTGTATAGTATTAGGTTATAACGTATAACGTCGTATAGTATTAGGATATAACGTATAACGTTATATACTATTAGGATATAACGTATAAGGCTGTATAGTATTAGGTTATAACGTTTAACGTCGTATAGTATTAGGATATAACGTATAACGTTATATACTATTACGATATAACGTATAAGGTTGTATAGTATTAGGTTATAACGTATAATGTTATATACTATTACGATATAACGTATAACGTTGTATAGTATTACGATATAACGTATAACGTTATATACTATTACGATTTAACGTATAACGTTGTATAGTATGAGGATATAACGTATAACGTTATATACTATTACGATATAACGTATAACGTTGTATAGTATTAGGATATAACGTATAACGTTATATACTATTACGATATATGGTGTAACGTTATATACTATTACGATATATAGTAAAACGTTGTATGGTGTTACGACATAACGTTATATATTATTACGTTATAACGTATAACGTTATACACAATTACGATATAAGGCATGACGTTGGATAGTATTAGGATATGACGTATAACGTTATATACTATTACGATATAGCGTATAGCGTTGTATACTATTACGATATAACGTATAACGTTGTATAGTATTAGGATATAACGTATAACGTTGTATAGTATTAGGATATAACGTATAACGTTATATACTATTACGATATAACGTATAAGGTTGTATAGTATTAGGTTATAACGTATAACGTTATATACTATTACGATATAACGTATAACGTTGTATAATATTACGATATAACGTATAACGTTGTATAGTATTAGGATATAACGTATAACGTTATATACTATTACGATATAACGTATAACGTTGTATAGTATTAGGATATAACGTATAACGTTGTATAGTATTAGGATATAACGTATAACGTTATATACTATTACGATATAACGTATAAGGTTGTATAGTATTAGGTTATAACGTATAACGTTATATACTATTACGATATAACGTATAACGTTGTATAGTATTACGATATAACGTATAACGTTATATACTATTACGATTTAACGTATAACGTTGTATAGTATTAGGATATAACGTATAACGTTATATACTATTACGATATAACGTATAACGTTATATAATATTACGATATAACGTATAACGTTGTATAGTATTAGGATATACCGTATAACGTTATATACTATTACGATATAACGTATAACGTTGTATAATATTACGATATAACGTATAACGTTGTATAGTATTAGAATATAACGTATAACGTTATATACTATTACGATATAACGTATAACGTTGTATAATATTACGATATAACGTATAAAGTCGTATAGTATTAGGATATAACGTATAACGTTATATACTATTACGATATAACGTATAAGGTTGTATAGTATTAGGTTATAACGTATAACGTTATATACTATTACGATATAACGTATAACGTTGTATAGTATTACGATATAACGTATAACGTTATATACTATCACGATTTAACGCATAACGTTGTATAGTATTAGGATATAACGTATAACGTTATATACTATTACGATATAACGTATAACGTTGTATAGTATTACTATATAACGTATAACGTTATATACTATTACGATATAACGTATAACGTTGTATAGTATTAGGATATAACGTATAACGTTGTATAGTATTTGGATATAACGTATAACATTATATACTACTACGATATAACGTATAACGTTGTATAGTATTAGGATATAACGTATAACGTTATATGCTATTACGATATATCGTATAAAGTTATATACTATTACGATATAATGTATAACGTTGTATAGTATTAGGATATAACGTATAACGTTATATACTATTACGATATAACGTATAACGTTGTATAGTATTAGGATATAACGTATAACGTTATGTACTATTACGATACAAGGTATAACGTTGTATAGTATTAGGATATAACGTATAACGTTATATACTATTACGATATAGAGTATAACGTTATTTAGTATTACGATTTAACGTATAACGCTATATACCATTACAATATAACGCATAACGTTCTATAGTATTACGATATAACGTATAACGTTGTATAGTATTAGGATATAACGTATAACGTTATATACTATTACGATATAACGTGTAACGTTGTATAGTATTAGGATATAACGTATAACGTTATATACTATTACGATATATGGTATAACGTTATATACTATTACGATATATAGTAAAACGTTGTATGGTGTTACGACATAACGTTATATATTATTACGTTATAACGTATAACGATATACACAATTACGATATAAGGCATGACGTTGGATAGTATTAGGATATGACGTATAACGTTATATACTATTACGATATAACGTATAACGTTGTATAGTATTAGGATATAACGTATAACGTTATATACTATTACGATATAGAGTATAACGTTATTTAGTATTACGATATAACGTATAACGATATATAACACTACGATATATGGTATAACGCTATATACTTTTACGATATAACGTATAACGTTGTATAGTATTAGGATATAACGTATAACGTTGTATAGTATTAGGATATACCGTATAACGTTGTATAGTATTAGGATATAACGTATAACGTTGTATAGTATTAGGATATAACGTATAACGTTATATACTACTACGATATAACGTATAACGTTGTATAGTATTAGGATATAACGTATAACGTTATATACTATTACGATATATCGTATAAAGTTATATACTATTACGATATAACGTATAACGTTGTATAGTATTAGGATATAACGTATAACGTTATATACTATTACGATATAACGTATAACGTTGTATAGTATTAGGATATAACGTATAACGTTGTATAGTATTAGGATATAACGTATAACGTTATATACCACTAAGATATAACGTATAACGTTGTATAGTATTAGGATAAAACGTATAACGTTATATACTATTACGATATATTGTATAAAGTTATATACTATTACGATATAACGTATAACGTTGTATAGTATTAGAATATAACGTATAACGTTATATACAATTACGATATAGAGTAGAACGTTATTTACTATTGCGATATAACGTATATCGATATGTACCAGTACGATGTATGGTATAACGTTATATACTATTACGATATATCGTATAACGTTATATACTAGTACGATATAGCGTATAACGTTGTATAGTATTAGGATATAACGTATAACGTTATATACTATTACGGTATATGGTATAACGTTATATACTATTACGATATATAGTAAAACGTTGTATGGTGTTACGACATAACGTTATATATTATTACGTTATAACGTATAACGTTGTATAGTATTACGATAAAACGTATAACGTTATATACTATTACGATATAACGTATAACGTTGTATAGTATTAGGATATAACGTATAACGTTATATTCTATTTTGATATATGGTGTAACGTTATATACTATTACGATATATACTAAAACGTTGTATGGTGTTACGATATAACGTTATATAATATTGCGTTATAACGTATAACGTTATACACAATTACGATATAAGGCATAACGTTGTATGGTCATAGGATATAACGTATAACGTTATATACTATTACGATATAGAGTATAACGTTATTTAGTGTTACGATTTAACGTATAACGTTATATACAATTACGATATAAGGCATAACGTTGTATAGTATTTGGATATAACGTATAACGTTAAGTACCATTACAATATAGAGGATAACATTATTTAGTAATACGATATAACGTATAACGATATGTACCAATACGATATGTGGTATAACGTTATATACTATTACGATATAGCTTATAACGTTGTATAGTATTAGGGTATAACGTATAACGTAATATAGCATTACGATATATCGTATAACTTTATGTAGCATTACGATATATCGTATATCGTTATATAATCTTACGATATAACGTATAACGTTGTATAGTATTAGGATATAGCGTATAACTCTATATACTATTACGATATAACGTATAACGTTGTATAGTATTAGGATATAACGTATAACGTTATAGACTATTACGATATAACGTATAACGTTGTATAGTATTAGGATATAACGTATAACGTTATATACTATTACGATATGGCGTATAACGTTATATAGTATTACGATATAACGTATAACATTGTATAGTATTAGGATATAACGTATAACGTTGTATAGTATTAGGATATAACGTATAACATTATATACTATTACGATATAACGTATAACGTTGTATAGTATTAGGATATATCGTATAAAGTTATATACCATTACGATATAAAGTATAACGTTGTATAGTATTAGGATATAACGTATAAAGTTATATACTATTACGATATAACGGATAACGTTGTATAGTATTACGATATAACGGATAACGTTGTATAGTATTAGGATATAACGTATAACGTTATATACTATTACGATATAACGTATAACGTTGTATAATATTACGATATAACGTATAACGTCGTATAGTATTATGATATAACGTATAACGTTATATACTATTACTATATAACGTATAAGGTTGTATAGTATTAGGTTATAACGTATAACGTTATATACTATTACGATATAACGTATAACGTTGTATAGTATTAGGATATAACGTATAACATTATATACTACTACGATATAACGTATAACGTTGTATAGTATTAGGATATAACGTATAACGTTATATGCTATTACGATATATCGTATAAAGTTATATACTATTACGATATAATGTATAACGTTGTATAGTATTAGGATATAACGTATAACGTTATATACTATTACGATATAACGTATAACGTTGTATAGTATTAGGATATAACGTATAACGTTATGTACTATTACGATACAAGGTATAACGTTGTATAGTATTAGGATATAACGTATAACGTTATATACTATTACGATATAGAGTATAACGTTATTTAGTATTACGATTTAACGTATAACGCTATATACCATTACAATATAACGCATAACGTTCTATAGTATTACGATATAACGTATAACGTTGTATAGTATTAGGATATAACGTATAACGTTATATACTATTACGATATAACGTATAACGTTGTATAGTAATAGGATATAACGTATAACGTTATATACTATTACGATATATGGTATAACGTTATATACTATTACGATATATAGTAAAACGTTGTATGGTGTTACGACATAACGTTATATATTATTACGTTATAACGTATAACGATATACACAATTACGATATAAGGCATGACGTTGGATAGTATTAGGATATGACGTATAACGTTATATACTATTACGATATAGAGTATAACGTTATTTAGTATTACGATATAACGTATAACGATATATAACACTACGATATATGGTATAACGCTATATACTTTTACGATATAACGTATAACGTTGTATAGTATTAGGATATAACGTATAACGTTGTATAGTATTAGGATATACCGTATAACGTTGTATAGTATTAGGATATAACGTATAACGTTGTATAGTATTAGGATATAACGTATAACGTTATATACTACTACGATATAACGTATAACGTTGTATAGTATTAGGATATAACGTATAACGTTATATACTATTACGATATATCGTATAAAGTTATATACTATTACGATATAACGTATAACGTTGTATAGTATTAGGATATAACGTATAACGTTATATACTATTACGATATAACGTATAACGTTGTATAGTATTAGGATATAACGTATAACGTTGTATAGTATTAGGATATAACGTATAACGTTATATACCACTAAGATATAACGTATAATGTTGTATAGTATTAGGATATAACGTATAACGTTATATACTATTACGATATATTGTATAAAGTTATATACTATTACGATATAACGTATAACGTTGTATAGTATTAGAATATAACGTATAACGTTATATACAATTACGATATAGAGTAGAACGTTATTTACTATTGCGATATAACGTATATCGATATGTACCAGTACGATGTATGGTATAACGTTATATACTATTACGATATATCGTATAACGTTATATACTAGTACGATATAGCGTATAACGTTGTATAGTATTAGGATATAACGTATAACGTTATATACTATTACGGTATATGGTATAACGTTATATACTATTACGATATATAGTAAAACGTTGTATGGTGTTACGACATAACGTTATATATTATTACGTTATAACGTATAACGTTGTATAGTATTACGATAAAACGTATAACGTTATATACTATTACGATATAACGTATAACGTTGTATAGTATTAGGATATAACGTATAACGTTATATTCTATTTTGATATATGGTGTAACGTTATATACTATTACGATATATACTAAAACGTTGTATGGTGTTACGATATAACGTTATATAATATTGCGTTATAACGTATAACGTTATACACAATTACGATATAAGGCATAACGTTGTATGGTCATAGGATATAACGTATAACGTTATATACTATTACGATATAGAGTATAACGTTATTTAGTGTTACGATTTAACGTATAACGTTATATACAATTACGATATAAGGCATAACGTTGTGTAGTATTTGGATATAACGTATAACGTTAAATACCATTACAATATAGAGGATAACATTATTTAGTAATACGATATAACGTATAACGATATGTACCAATACGATATGTGGTATAACGTTATATACTATTACGATATAGCTTATAACGTTGTATAGTATTAGGGTATAACGTATAACGTAATATAGCATTACGATATATCGTATAACTTTATGTAGCATTACGATATATCGTATATCGTTATATAATCTTACGATATAACGTATAACGTTGTATAGTATTAGGATATAGCGTATAACTCTATATACTATTACGATATAACGTATAACGTTGTATAGTATTAGGATATAACGTATAACGTTATAGACTATTACGATATAACGTATAACGTTGTATAGTATTAGGATATAACGTATAACGTTATATACTATTACGATATGGCGTATAACGTTATATAGTATTACGATATAACGTATAACATTGTATAGTATTAGGATATAACGTATAACGTTGTATAGTATTAGGATATAACGTATAACATTATATACTATTACGATATAACGTATAACGTTGTATAGTATTAGGATATATCGTATAAAGTTATATACCATTACGATATAAAGTATAACGTTGTATAGTATTAGGATATAACGTATAAAGTTATATACTATTACGATATAACGGATAACGTTGTATAGTATTAGGATATAACGGATAACGTTGTATAGTATTAGGATATAACGTATAACGTTATATACTATTACGATATAACGTATAACGTTGTATAATATTACGATATAACGTATAACGTCGTATAGTATTATGATATAACGTATAACGTTATATACTATTACGATATAACGTATAAGGTTGTATAGTATTAGGTTATAACGTATAACGTTATATACTATTACGATATAACGTATAACGTTGTATAGTATTAGGATATAACGTATAACGTTATATACTATTACGATATATCGTATAAAGTTATATACTATTACGATATAACGTATAACGTTGTATAGTATTAGGATGTAACGTATAACGTTATATACTATTACGATATAACGTATAACGTTGTATAATATTACGATATAACGTATAACGTCGTATAGTATTACGATATAACGTATAACGTTATATACTATTACGATTTAACGTATAACGTTGTATAGTATTAGGATATAACGTATAACGTTATATACTATTACGATATAACGTATAACGTTGTATAGTATCAGGATATAACGTATAACGTTATATACTATTACGATATATGGTATAACGTTATATACTATTACGATATATAGTAAAACGTTGTATGGTGTTACGACATAACGTTATATATTATTACGTTATAACGTATAACGTTATACACAATTACGATATAAGGCATGACGTTGGATAGTATTAGGATATGACGTATAACGTTATATACTATTACGATATATAGTAAAACGTTGTATGGTGTTACGACATAACGTTATATATTATTACGTTATAACGTATAACGTTATACACAATTACGATATAAGGCATGTCGTTGGATAGTATTAGGATATGACGTATAACGTTATATACTATTACGATATAACGTATAACGTTATATACTATTACGATATAGCGTATAACGTTATATACTCTTACGATATAGCGTATAACGTTGTATACTATTACGATATAACGTATAACGTTATCTACTATTACGATATAACGTATAACGTAATATAGCATTACAATATACCGTATAACGTTATGTAGCATTACGATATATCGTTTAACGTTATGTACTATTACGATACAAGGTATAACGTTGTATAGTATTAGGATATAACGTATAAAGTTATCTACTATTACGATATAGAGTATAACGTTGTATAGTATTTGGATATAACGTATAACGTTATATACTATTACGATATAACGTATAACGTTGTATAATATTACGATATAACGTATAACGTTGTATAGTATTAGGATATAACGTATAACGTTATATACTATTACGATACAGCGTATAAGGTTGTATAGTATTAGGATATAACGTATAACGTTATATACTATTACGATATAACGTATAAGGTTGTATAGTATTAGGATATAACGTATAACGTTGTATAGTATTAGGATATAACGTATAACGTTATATACTATTACGATATAACGTATAACGTTATATAATAATACCATATAACGCATAACGTTCTATTGTATTACGATATAACGTATAACGTAATATAGCATTACGATATATCGTATAACGTTATGTAGCTTTACGATATATCGTATAACGTTATATGCTATTACGATATAACGTATAACGTTGTATAGTATCAGGATATAACGTATAACGTTATATACTATTACGATATAACGTATAACGTTGTATTGTATTAGGATATAACGTATAACGTTATATACTATTACGATATAACGTATAACGTTGTATAGTATTAGGATATAACGTATAACGTTATATACTATTACGATATATGGTATAACGTTATATATTATTACGATATATGGTATAACGTTATATACTATTACGATATATAGTATAACGTTGTATGGTGTTACGATATAACGTTATATAGTATTACGTTATAACGTATAACGTTATATACTATTACGACATAACGTATAACGTTGTATAATATTACGATATAACGTATAACGTCGTATAGTATTAGGATATAACGTATAACGTTATATACTATTAGGATATAACGTATAAGGCTGTATAGTATTAGGTTATAACGTATAACGTCGTATAGTATTAGGATATAACGTATAACGTTATATACTATTACGATATAACGTATAAGGCTGTATAGTATTAGGTTATAACGTATAACGTTATATACTATTACGATATATGGTATAACGTTATATACTATTACGATATATAGTAAAACGTTGTATGGTGTTACGACATAACGTTATATATTATTACGTTATAACATATAACGATATACACAATTACGATATAAGGCATGACGTTGGATAGTATTAGGATATACCGTATAACGTTATATACTATTACGATATAACGTATAACGTTGTATAATATTACGATATAACGTATAACGTTGTATAGTATTAGGATATAACGTATAACGTTATATACTATTACGATATAACGTATAACGTTGTATAATATTACGATATAACGTATAACGTCGTATAGTATTAGGATATAACGTATAACGTTATATACTATTACGATATAACGTATAAGGCTGTATAGTATTAGGTTATAACGTATAACGTCGTATAGTATTAGGATATAACGTATAACGTTATATACTATTACGGTATAACGTATAAGGTTGTATAGTATTAGGTTATAACGTATAATGTTATATACTATTACGATATAACGTATAACGTTGTATAGTATTACGATATAACGTATAACGTTATATACTATTACGATTTAACGTATAACGTTGTATAGTATTAGGATATAACGTATAACGTTATATACTATTACGATATAACGTATAACGTTGTATAGTATTAGGATATAACGTATAACGTTATATACTATTACGATATATGGTGTAACGTTATATACTATTACGATATATAGTAAAACGTTGTATGGTGTTACGACATAACGTTATATATTATTACGTTATAACGTATAACGTTATACACAATTACGATATAAGGCATGACGTTGGATAGTATTAGGATATGACGTATAACGTTATATACTATTACGATATAGCGTATAGCGTTGTATACTATTACGATATAACGTATAACGTTGTATAGTATTAGGATATAACGTATAACGTTGTATAGTATTAGGATATAACGTATAACGTTATATACTATTACGATATAACGTATAAGGTTGTATAGTATTAGGTTATAACGTATAACGTTATATACTATTACGATATAACGTATAACGTTGTATAATATTACGATATAACGTATAACGTTGTATAGTATTAGGATATAACGTATAACGTTATATACTATTACGATATAACGTATAACGTTGTATAGTATTAGGATATAACGTATAACGTTGTATAGTATTAGGATATAACGTATAACGTTATATACTATTACGATATAACGTATAAGGTTGTATAGTATTAGGTTATAACGTATAACGTTATATACTATTACGATATAACGTATAACGTTGTATAGTATTACGATATAACGTATAACGTTATATACTATTACGATTTAACGTATAACGTTGTATAGTATTAGGATATAACGTATAACGTTATATACTATTACGATATAGCGTATAACATTATATACTATTACGATATAACGTATAACGTTATATAATATTACGATATAACGTATAACGTTGTATAGTATTAGGATATACCGTATAACGTTATATACTATTACGATATAACGTATAACGTTGTATAATATTACGATATAACGTATAACGTTGTATAGTATTAGAATATAACGTATAACGTTATATACTATTACGATATAACGTATAACGTTGTATAATATTACGATATAACGTATAACGTCGTATAGTATTAGGATATAACGTATAACGTTATATACTATTACGATATAACGTATAAGGTTGTATAGTATTAGGTTATAACGTATAACGTTATATACTATTACGATATAACGTATAACGTTGTATAGTATTACGATATAACGTATAACGTTATATACTATTACGATTTAACGTATAACGTTGTATAGTATTAGGATATAACGTATAACGTTATATACTATTACGATATAACGTATAACGTTGTATAGTATTACTATATAACGTATAACGTTATATACTATTACGATATAACGTATAACGTTGTATAGTATTAGGATATAACGTATAACGTTGTATAGTATTAGGATATAACGTATAACATTATATACTACTACGATATAACGTATAACGTTGTATAGTATTAGGATATAACGTATAACGTTATATGCTATTACGATATATCGTATAAAGTTATATACTATTACGATATAATGTATAACGTTGTATAGTATTAGGATATAACGTATAACGTTATATACTATTACGATATAACGTATAACGTTGTATAGTATTAGGATATAACGTATAACGTTATGTACTATTACGATACAAGGTATAACGTTGTATAGTATTAGGATATAACGTATAACGTTATATACTATTACGATATAGAGTATAACGTTATTTAGTATTACGATTTAACGTATAACGCTATATACCATTACAATATAACGCATAACGTTCTATAGTATTACGATATAACGTATAACGTTGTATAGTATTAGGATATAACGTATAACGTTATATACTATTACGATATAACGTATAACGTTGTATAGTATTAGGATATAACGTATAACGTTATATACTATTACGATATATGGTATAACGTTATATACTATTACGATATATAGTAAAACGTTGTATGGTGTTACGACATAACGTTATATATTATTACGTTATAACGTATAACGATATACACAATTACGATATAAGGCATGACGTTGGATAGTATTAGGATATGACGTATAACGTTATATACTATTACGATATAACGTATAACGTTGTATAGTATTAGGATATAACGTATAACGTTATATACTATTACGATATATCGTATAAAGTTATATACTATTACGATATAACGTATAACGTTGTATAGTATTAGGATATAACGTATAACGTTATATACTACTACGATATAACGTATAACGTTGTATAGTATTAGGATATAACGTATAACGTTATATACTATTACGATATATCGTATAAAGTTATATACTATTACGATATAACGTATAACGTTGTATAGTATTAGGATATAACGTATAACGTTATATACTATTTCGATATAACGTATAACGTTGTATAGTATTAGGATATAACGTATAACGTTGTATAGTATTAGGATATAACGTATAACGTTATATACCACTAAGATATAACGTATAACGTTGTATAGTATTAGGATATAACGTATAACGTTATATACTATTACGATATATTGTATAAAGTTATATACTATTACGATATAACGTATAACGTTGTATAGTATTAGAATATAACGTATAACGTTATATACAATTACGATATAGAGTAGAACGTTATTTACTATTGCGATATAACGTATATCGATATGTACCAGTACGATGTATGGTATAACGTTATATACTATTACGATATATCGTATAACGTTATATACTAGTACGATATAGCGTATAACGTTGTATAGTATTAGGATATAACGTATAACGTTATATACTATTACGGTATATGGTATAACGTTATATACTATTACGATATATAGTAAAACGTTGTATGGTGTTACGACATAACGTTATATATTATTACGTTAAAACATATAACGATATACACAATTACGATATAAGGCATGACGTTGGATAGTATTAGGATATGACGTATAACGTTATATACAATTACGATATAGAGTAGAACGTTATTTACTATTGCGATATAACGTATATCGATATGTACCAGTACGATATATGGTATAACATTATATACTATTACGATATAACGTATAACGTTATATAATATTACGATATAACGTATAACGTTGTATAGTATTAGGATATACCGTATAACGTTATATACTATTACGATATAACGTATAACGTTGTATAATATTACGATATAACGTATAACGTTGTATAGTATTAGGATATAACGTATAACGTTATATACTATTACGATATAACGTATAACGTTGTATACTATTACAATATAACGTATAACGATGTATAGTATTAGGATATAACGTATAACGTTATATACTATTACGATATAACGTATAACGTTTTATAGTATTAGGATATAACGTATAACGTATAACGTTGTATAGTATGAGGATATAACGTATGACGTTATATACTATTACGATATATGGTGTAACGTTATATACTATTACGATATATAGCATAACGTTGTATGGTGTTACGATATAACGTTATATAATATTACGTTATAACGTATAACGTTATACACAATTACGATATAAGGCATAACGTTGTATAGTCATAGGATATAATGTATAACGTTATATACTATTACGATATAGCGTATAACGTTGTATACTATTACGATATAACGTATAACGTTGTATAGTATTAGGATATAACGTATAACGTTATATACTATTACGATATAACGTATAACGTTGTATTGTATTAGGATATAACGTATAACGTTATATACTATTACGATATAACGTATAATGTTGTATAGTATTAGGATATAACGTATAACGTTATATGCTATTACGATATATGGTATAACGTTATATACTATTACGATATATGGTATAACGTTATATACTATTACGATATATAGTATAACGTTGTATGGTGTTACGATATAACGTTATATAGTATTACGTTATAACGTATAACGTTATATACTATTACGACATAACGTATAACGTTGTGAAGTATTAGGATATAACGTATAACGTTATATACTATTAGGATATAAGGCATAACGTTGTATAGTATTAGAATATAACGTATAACGTTATATACTATTACGATATAGAGTATAACGTTAATTAGTATTACGATATAACGTATAACGATATGTACAAGTACGATATATGGTATAACGTTATATACTATTACAATATAACGTACAACGTTGTATAGTATTAGGATATAACGTATAACGTTATATACTATTAGGATATTGCGTATAACATTATATACTATTACGATATAACGTATAACGTTATATAATATTACGATATAACGTATAACGTTGTATAGTATTAGGATATACCGTATAACGTTATATACTATTACGATATAACGTATAACGTTGTATAATATTACGATATAACGTATAACGTTGTATAGTATTAGGATATAACGTATAACGTTATATACCATTACGATATAACGTATAACGTTGTATAATATTACGATATAACGTATAACGTCGTATAGTATTAGGATATAACGTATAACGTTATATACTATTACGATATAACGTATAAGGTTGTATAGTATTAGGTTATAACGTATAACGTTATATACTATTACGATATAACGTATAACGTTGTATAATATTACGATATAACGTATAACGTCGTATAGTATTATGATATAACGTATAACGTTATATACTATTACGATATAACGTATAAGGTTGTATAGTATTAGGTTATAACGTATAACGTTATATACTATTACGATATAACGTATAACGTTGTATAGTATTAGGATATAACGTATAACGTTATATACTATTACGATATATCGTATAAAGTTATATACTATTACGATATAACGTATAACGTTGTATAGTATTAGGATATAACGTATAACGTTATATACTATTACGATATAACGTATAACGTTGTATAATATTACGATATAACGTATAACGTCGTATAGTATTACGATATAACGTATAACGTTATATACTATTACGATTTAACGTATAACGTTGTATAGTATTAGGATATAACGTATAACGTTATATACTATTACGATATAACGTATAACGTTGTATAGTATCCGGATATAACGTATAACGTTATATACTATTACGATATATGGTATAACGTTATATACTATTACGATATATAGTAAAACGTTGTATGGTGTTACGACATAACGTTATATATTATTACGTTATAACGTATAACGTTATACACAATTACGATATAAGGCATGACGTTGGATAGTATTAGGATATGACGTATAACGTTATATACTATTACGATATAGCGTATAGCGTTGTATACTATTACGATATAACGTATAACGTTGTATAGTATTAGGATATAACGTATAACGTCGTATAGTATTAGGATATAACGTATAACGTTATATACTATTACGATATAACGTATAAGGCTGTATAGTATTAGGTTATAACGTATAACGTTATATACTATTACGATATATGGTATAACGTTATATACTATTACGATATATAGTAAAACGTTGTATGGTGTTACGACATAACGTTATATATTATTACGTTATAACATATAACGATATACACAATTACGATATAAGGCATGACGTTGGATAGTATTAGGATATATCGTATAACGTTATATACTATTACGATATAACGTATAACGTTGTATAATATTACGATATAACGTATAACGTTGTATAGTATTAGGATATAACGTATAACGTTATATACTATTACGATATAACGTATAACGTTGTATAATATTACGATATAACGTATAACGTCGTATAGTATTAGGATATAACGTATAACGTTATATACTATTACGATATAACGTATAAGGCTGTATAGTATTAGGTTATAACGTATAACGTCGTATAGTATTAGGATATAACGTATAACGTTATATACTATTACGGTATAACGTATAAGGTTGTATAGTATTAGGTTATAACGTATAATGTTATATACTATTACGATATAACGTATAACGTTGTATAGTATTACGATATAACGTATAACGTTATATACTATTACGATTTAACGTATAACGTTGTATAGTATTAGGATATAACGTATAACGTTATATACTATTACGATATAACGTATAACGTTGTATAGTATTAGGATATAACGTATAACGTTATATACTATTACGATATATGGTGTAACGTTATATACTATTACGATATATAGTAAAACGTTGTATGGTGTTACGACATAACGTTATATATTATTACGTTATAACGTATAACGTTATACACAATTACGATATAAGGCATGACGTTGGATAGTATTAGGATATGACGTATAACGTTATATACTATTACGATATAGCGTATAGCGTTGTATACTATTACGATATAACGTATAACGTTGTATAGTATTAGGATATAACGTATAACGTTGTATAGTATTAGGATATAACGTATAACGTTATATACTATTACGATATAACGTATAACGTTGTATAGTATTAGGATATAACGTATAACGTTGTATAGTATTAGGATATAACGTATAACGTTATATACTATTACGATATAACGTATAAGGTTGTATAGTATTAGGTTATAACGTATAACGTTATATACTATTACGATATAACGTATAACGTTGTATAGTATTACGATATAACGTATAACGTTATATACTATTACGATTTAACGTATAACGTTGTATAGTATTAGGATATAACGTATAACGTTATATACTATTACGATATAGCGTATAACATTATATACTATTACGATATAACGTATAACGTTATATAATATTACGATATAACGTATAACGTTGTATAGTATTAGGATATACCGTATAACGTTATATACTATTACGATATAACGTATAACGTTGTATAATATTACGATATAACGTATAACGTTGTATAGTATTAGAATATAACGTATAACGTTATATACTATTACGATATAACGTATAACGTTGTATAATATTACGATATAACGTATAACGTCGTATAGTATTAGGATATAACGTATAACGTTATATACTATTACGATATAACGTATAAGGTTGTATAGTATTAGGTTATAACGTATAACGTTATATACTATTACGATATAACGTATAACGTTGTATAGTATTACGATATAACGTATAACGTTATATACTATTACGATTTAACGTATAACGTTGTATAGTATTAGGATATAACGTATAACGTTATATACTATTACGATATAACGTATAACGTTGTATAGTATTACTATATAACGTATAACGTTATATACTATTACGATATAACGTATAACGTTGTATAGTATTAGGATATAACGTATAACGTTGTATAGTATTAGGATATAACGTATAACATTATATACTACTACGATATAACGTATAACGTTGTATAGTATTAGGATATAACGTATAACGTTATATGCTATTACGATATATCGTATAAAGTTATATACTATTACGATATAATGTATAACGTTGTATAGTATTAGGATATAACGTATAACGTTATATACTATTACGATACAGCGTATAAGGTTGTATAGTATTAGGATATAACGTATAACGTTATATACTATTACGATATAACGTATAAGGTTGTATAGTATTAGGATATAACGTATAACGTTGTATAGTATTAGGATATAACGTATAACGTTATATACTATTACGATATAACGTATAACGTTATATAATAATACCATATAACGCATAACGTTATGTAGCATTACGATATATCGTTTAACGTTATGTACTATTACGATACAAGGTATAACGTTGTATAGTATTAGGATATAACGTATAAAGTTATCTACTATTACGATATAGAGTATAACGTTGTATAGTATTTGGATATAACGTATAACGTTATATACTATTACGATATAACGTATAACGTTGTATAATATTACGATATAACGTATAACGTTGTATAGTATTAGGATATAACGTATAACGTTATATACTATTACGATACAGCGTATAAGGTTGTATAGTATTAGGATATAACGTATAACGTTATATACTATTACGATATAACGTATAAGGTTGTATAGTATTAGGATATAACGTATAACGTTGTATAGTATTAGGATATAACGTATAACGTTATATACTATTACGATATAACGTATAACGTTATATAATAATACCATATAACGCATAACGTTCTATTGTATTACGATATAACGTATAACGTAATATAGCATTACGATATATCGTATAACGTTATGTAGCTTTACGATATATCGTATAACGTTATATGCTATTACGATATAACGTATAACGTTGTATAGTATTAGGATATAACGTATAACGTTATATACTATTACGATATAACGTATAACGTTGTATTGTATTAGGATATAACGTATAACGTTATATACTATTACGATATAACGTATAACGTTGTATAGTATTAGGATATAACGTATAACGTTATATACTATTACGATATATGGTATAACGTTATATATTATTACGATATATGGAATAACGTTATATACTATTACGATATATAGTATAACGTTGTATGGTGTTACGATATAACGTTATATAGTATTACGTTATAACGTATAACGTTACATACTATTACGACATAACGTATAACGTTGTATAATATTACGATATAACGTATAACGTCGTATAATATTAGGATATAACGTATAACGTTATATACTATTAGGATATAACGTATAAGGCTGTATAGTATTAGGTTATAACGTATAACGTCGTATAGTATTAGGATATAACGTATAACGTTATATACTATTACGATATAACGTATAAGGCTGTATAGTATTAGGTTATAACGTATAACGTTATATACTATTACGATATATGGTATAACGTTATATACTATTACGATATATAGTAAAACGTTGTATGGTGTTACGACATAACGTTATATATTATTACGTTATAACATATAACGATATACACAATTACGATATAAGGCATGACGTTGGATAGTATTAGGATATATCGTATAACGTTATATACTATTACGATATAACGTATAACGTTGTATAATATTACGATATAACGTATAACGTTGTATAGTATTAGGATATAACGTATAACGTTATATACTATTACGATATAACGTATAACGTTGTATAATATTACGATATAACGTATAACGTCGTATAGTATTAGGATATAACGTATAACGTTATATACTATTACGATATAACGTATAAGGCTGTATAGTATTAGGTTATAACGTATAACGTCGTATAGTATTAGGATATAACGTATAACGTTATATACTATTACGGTATAACGTATAAGGTTGTATAGTATTAGGTTATAACGTATAATGTTATATACTATTACGATATAACGTATAACGTTGTATAGTATTACGATATAACGTATAACGTTATATACTATTACGATTTAACGTATAACGTTGTATAGTATTAGGATATAACGTATAACGTTATATACTATTACGATATAACGTATAACGTTGTATAGTATTAGGATATAACGTATAACGTTATATACTATTACGATATATGGTGTAACGTTATATACTATTACGATATATAGTAAAACGTTGTATGGTGTTACGACATAACGTTATATATTATTACGTTATAACGTATAACGTTATACACAATTACGATATAAGGCATGACGTTGGATAGTATTAGGATATGACGTATAACGTTATATACTATTACGATATAGCGTATAGCGTTGTATACTATTACGATATAACGTATAACGTTGTATAGTATTAGGATATAACGTATAACGTTGTATAGTATTAGGATATAACGTATAACGTTATATACTATTACGATATAACGTATAAGGTTGTATAGTATTAGGTTATAACGTATAACGTTATATACTATTACGATATAACGTATAACGTTGTATAATATTACGATATAACGTATAACGTTGTATAGTATTAGGATATAACGTATAACGTTATATACTATTACGATATAACGTATAACGTTGTATAGTATTAGGATATAACGTATAACGTTGTATAGTATTAGGATATAACGTATAACGTTATATACTATTACGATATAACGTATAAGGTTGTATAGTATTAGGTTATAACGTATAACGTTATATACTATTACGATATAACGTATAACGTTGTATAGTATTACGATATAACGTATAACGTTATATACTATTACGATTTAACGTATAACGTTGTATAGTATTAGGATATAACGTATAACGTTATATACTATTACGATATAGCGTATAACATTATATACTATTACGATATAACGTATAACGTTATATAATATTACGATATAACGTATAACGTTGTATAGTATTAGGATATACCGTATAACGTTATATACTATTACGATATAACGTATAACGTTGTATAATATTACGATATAACGTATAACGTTGTATAGTATTAGAATATAACGTATAACGTTATATACTATTACGATATAACGTATAACGTTGTATAATATTACGATATAACGTATAACGTCGTATAGTATTAGGATATAACGTATAACGTTATATACTATTACGATATAACGTATAAGGTTGTATAGTATTAGGTTATAACGTATAACGTTATATACTATTACGATATAACGTATAACGTTGTATAGTATTACGATATAACGTATAACGTTATATACTATTACGATTTAACGTATAACGTTGTATAGTATTAGGATATAACGTATAACGTTATATACTATTACGATATAACGTATAACGTTGTATAGTATTACTATATAACGTATAACGTTATATACTATTACGATATAACGTATAACGTTGTATAGTATTAGGATATAACGTATAACGTTGTATAGTATTAGGATATAACGTATAACATTATATACTACAACGATATAACGTATAACGTTGTATAGTATTAGGATATAACGTATAACGTTATATGCTATTACGATATATCGTATAAAGTTATATACTATTACGATATAATGTATAACGTTGTATAGTATTAGGATATAACGTATAACGTTATATACTATTACGATACAGCGTATAAGGTTGTATAGTATTAGGATATAACGTATAACGTTATATACTATTACGATATAACGTATAAGGTTGTATAGTATTAGGATATAACGTATAACGTTGTATAGTATTAGGATATAACGTATAACGTTATATACTATTACGATATAACGTATAACGTTATATAATAATACCATATAACGCATAACGTTATGTAGCATTACGATATATCGTTTAACGTTATGTACTATTACGATACAAGGTATAACGTTGTATAGTATTAGGATATAACGTATAAAGTTATCTACTATTACGATATAGAGTATAACGTTGTATAGTATTTGGATATAACGTATAACGTTATATACTATTACGATATAACGTATAACGTTGTATAATATTACGATATAACGTATAACGTTGTATAGTATTAGGATATAACGTATAACGTTATATACTATTACGATACAGCGTATAAGGTTGTATAGTATTAGGATATAACGTATAACGTTATATACTATTACGATATAACGTATAAGGTTGTATAGTATTAGGATATAACGTATAACGTTGTATAGTATTAGGATATAACGTATAACGTTATATACTATTACGATATAACGTATAACGTTATATAATAATACCATATAACGCATAACGTTCTATTGTATTACGATATAACGTATAACGTAATATAGCATTACGATATATCGTATAACGTTATGTAGCTTTACGATATATCGTATAACGTTATATGCTATTACGATATAACGTATAACGTTGTATAGTATTAGGATATAACGTATAACGTTATATACTATTACGATATAACGTATAACGTTGTATTGTATTAGGATATAACGTATAACGTTATATACTATTACGATATAACGTATAACGTTGTATAGTATTAGGATATAACGTATAACGTTATATACTATTACGATATATGGTATAACGTTATATATTATTACGATATATGGAATAACGTTATATACTATTACGATATATAGTATAACGTTGTATGGTGTTACGATATAACGTTATATAGTATTACGTTATAACGTATAACGTTACATACTATTACGACATAACGTATAACGTTGTATAATATTACGATATAACGTATAACGTCGTATAATATTAGGATATAACGTATAACGTTATATACTATTAGGATATAACGTATAAGGCTGTATAGTATTAGGTTATAACGTATAACGTCGTATAGTATTAGGATATAACGTATAACGTTATATACTATTACGATATAACGTATAAGGCTGTATAGTATTAGGTTATAACGTATAACGTTATATACTATTACGATATATGGTATAACGTTATATACTATTACGATATATAGTAAAACGTTGTATGGTGTTACGACATAACGTTATATATTATTACGTTATAACATATAACGATATACACAATTACGATATAAGGCATGACGTTGGATAGTATTAGGATATATCGTATAACGTTATATACTATTACGATATAACGTATAACGTTGTATAATATTACGATATAACGTATAACGTTGTATAGTATTAGGATATAACGTATAACGTTATATACTATTACGATATAACGTATAACGTTGTATAATATTACGATATAACGTATAACGTCGTATAGTATTAGGATATAACGTATAACGTTATATACTATTACGATATAACGTATAAGGCTGTATAGTATTAGGTTATAACGTATAACGTCGTATAGTATTAGGATATAACGTATAACGTTATATACTATTACGGTATAACGTATAAGGTTGTATAGTATTAGGTTATAACGTATAATGTTATATACTATTACGATATAACGTATAACGTTGTATAGTATTACGATATAACGTATAACGTTATATACTATTACGATTTAACGTATAACGATGTATAGTATTAGGATATAACGTATAACGTTATATACTATTACGATATAACGTATAACGTTGTATAGTATTAGGATATAACGTATAACGTTATATACTATTACGATATATGGTGTAACGTTATATACTATTACGATATATAGTAAAACGTTGTATGGTGTTACGACATAACGTTATATATTATTACGTTATAACGTATAACGTTATACACAATTACGATATAAGGCATGACGTTGGATAGTATTAGGATATGACGTATAACGTTATATACTATTACGATATAGCGTATAGCGTTGTATACTATTACGATATAACGTATAACGTTGTATAGTATTAGGATATAACGTATAACGTTGTATAGTATTAGGATATAACGTATAACGTTATATACTATTACGATATAACGTATAAGGTTGTATAGTATTAGGTTATAACGTATAACGTTATATACTATTACGATATAACGTATAACGTTGTATAATATTACGATATAACGTATAACGTTGTATAGTATTAGGATATAACGTATAACGTTATATACTATTACGATATAACGTATAACGTTGTATAGTATTAGGATATAACGTATAACGTTGTATAGTATTAGGATATAACGTATAACGTTATATACTATTACGATATAACGTATAAGGTTGTATAGTATTAGGTTATAACGTATAACGTTATATACTATTACGATATAACGTATAACGTTGTATAGTATTACGATATAACGTATAACGTTATATACTATTACGATTTAACGTATAACGTTGTATAGTATTAGGATATAACGTATAACGTTATATACTATTACGATATAGCGTATAACATTATATACTATTACGATATAACGTATAACGTTATATAATATTACGATATAACGTATAACGTTGTATAGTATTAGGATATACCGTATAACGTTATATACTATTACGATATAACGTATAACGTTGTATAATATTACGATATAACGTATAACGTTGTATAGTATTAGAATATAACGTATAACGTTATATACTATTACGATATAACGTATAACGTTGTATAATATTACGATATAACGTATAACGTCGTATAGTATTAGGATATAACGTATAACGTTATATACTATTACGATATAACGTATAAGGTTGTATAGTATTAGGTTATAACGTATAACGTTATATACTATTACGATATAACGTATAACGTTGTATAGTATTACGATATAACGTATAACGTTATATACTATTACGATTTAACGTATAACGTTGTATAGTATTAGGATATAACGTATAACATTATATACTACAACGATATAACGTATAACGTTGTATAGTATTAGGATATAACGTATAACGTTATATGCTATTACGATATATCGTATAAAGTTATATACTATTACGATATAATGTATAACGTTGTATAGTATTAGGATATAACGTATAACGTTATATACTATTACGATATAACGTATAACGTTGTATAGTATTAGGATATAACGTATAACGTTATATACTATTACGATATAGAGTATAACGTTATTTAGTATTACGATTTAACGTATAACGCTATATACCATTACAATATAACGCATAACGTTCTATAGTATTACGATATAACGTATAACGTTGTATAGTATTAGGATATAACGTATAACGTTATATACTATTACGATATAACGTATAACGTTGTATAGTATTAGGATATAACGTATAACGTTATATACTATTACGATATATGGTATAACGTTATATACTATTACGATATATAGTAAAACGTTGTATGGTGTTACGACATAACGTTATATATTATTATGTTATAACGTATAACGATATACACAATTACGATATAAGGCATGACGTTGGATAGTATTAGGATATGACGTATAACGTTATATACTATTACGATATAACGTATAACGTTGTATAGTATTAGGATATAACGTATAACGTTATATACTATTACGATATAGAGTATAACGTTATTTAGTATTACGATATAACGTATAACGATATATAACACTACGATATATGGTATAACGCTATATACTTTTACGATATAACGTATAACGTTGTATAGTATTAGGATATAACGTATAACGTTGTATAGTATTAGGATATACCGTATAACGTTGTATAGTATTAGGATATAACGTATAACGTTGTATAGTATTAGGATATAACGTATAACGTTATATACTACTACGATATAACGTATAACGTTGTATAGTATTAGGATATAACGTATAACGTTATATACTATTACGATATATCGTATAAAGTTATATACTATTACGATATAACGTATAACGTTGTATAGTATTAGGATATAACGTATAACGTTATATACTATTACGATATAGAGTATAACGTTATTTGGTATTACGATATAACGTATAACGCTATATGCAATTACAATATAACGCATAACGTTCTATAGTATTACGACATAACGTATAACGTCGTATGGTATTAGGATATAACGTATAACGTTATACACAAATACGATATAACGTATAACGTTGTATAGTATTAGGATATAACGTATAACGTTATATACTATTACGATATAACGTATAACGTTGTATAGTATTAGGATATAACGTATGACGTTATATTCTATTATGATATATGGTATAACGTTATATACTATTACGATATATACTATAACGTTTTATGGTGTTACGATATAACGTTATATAATATTACGTTATAACGTATAACGTTATATACAATTACGATATATCGTATAACGTTGTATACTATTACGATATAACGTATAACGTTATATACTATTACGATATAGCGTATAACGTTATATACTCTTACGATATAGCGTATAACGTTGTATACTATTACGATATAACGTATAACGTTATCTACTATTACGATATAACGTATAACGTAATATAGCATTACAATATACCGTATAACGTTATGTAGCATTACGATATATCGTTTAACGTTATGTACTATTACGATACAAGGTATAACGTTGTATAGTACTAGGATATAACGTATAAAGTTATCTACTATTACGATATAGAGTATAACGTTGTATAGTATTTGGATATAACGTATAACGTTATATACTATTACGATATAACGTATAACGTTGTATAATATTACGATATAACGTATAACGTTGTATAGTATTAGGATATAACGTATAACGTTATATACTATTACGATACAGCGTATAAGGTTGTATAGTATTAGGATATAACGTATAACGTTATATACTATTACGATATAACGTATAAGGTTGTATAGTATTAGGATATAACGTATAACGTTGTATAGTATTAGGATATAACGTATAACGTTATATACTATTACGATATAACGTATAACGTTATATAATAATACCATATAACGCATAACGTTCTATTGTATTACGATATAACGTATAACGTAATATAGCATTACGATATATCGTATAGCGTTATGTAGCTTTACGATATATCGTATAACGTTATATGCTATTACGATATAACGTATAACGTTGTATAGTATTAGGATATAACGTATAACGTTATATACTATTACGATATAACGTATAACGTTGTATTGTATTAGGATATAACGTATAACGTTATATACTATTACGATATAACGTATAACGTTGTATAGTATTAGGATATAACGTATAACGTTATATACTATTACGATATATGGTATAACGTTATATATTATTACGATATATGGTATAACGTTATATACTATTACGATATATAGTATAACGTTGTATGGTGTTACGATATAACGTTATATAGTATTACGTTATAACGTATAACGTTATATACTATTACGACATAACGTATAACGTTGTATAATATTACGATATAACGTATAACGTCGTATAGTATTAGGATATAACGTATAACGTTATATACTATTAGGATATAACGTATAAGGCTGTATAGTATTAGGTTATAACGTATAACGTCGTATAGTATTAGGATATAACGTATAACGTTATATACTATTACGATATAACGTATAAGGCTGTATAGTATTAGGTTATAACGTATAACGTTATATACTATTACGATATATGGTATAACGTTATATACTATTACGATATATAGTAAAACGTTGTATGGTGTTACGACATAACGTTATATATTATTACGTTATAACATATAACGATATACACAATTACGATATAAGGCATGACGTTGGATAGTATTAGGATATACCGTATAACGTTATATACTATTACGATATAACGTATAACGTTGTATAATATTACGATATAACGTATAACGTTGTATAGTATTAGGATATAACGTATAACGTTATATACTATTACGATATAACGTATAACGTTGTATAATATTACGATATAACGTATAACGTCGTATAGTATTAGGATATAACGTATAACGTTATATACTATTACGATATAACGTATAAGGCTGTATAGTATTAGGTTATAACGTATAACGTCGTATAGTATTAGGATATAACGTATAACGTTATATACTATTACGGTATAACGTATAAGGTTGTATAGTATTAGGTTATAACGTATAATGTTATATACTATTACGATATAACGTATAACGTTATATACTATTACGATATAACGTATAAGGTTGTATAGTATTAGGTTATAACGTATAACGTCGTATAGTATTAGGATATAACGTATAACGTTATATACTATTACGATATAACGTATAAGGCTGTATAGTATTAGGTTATAACGTATAACGTTATATACTATTACGATATATGGTATAACGTTATATACTATTACGATATATAGTAAAACGTTGTATGGTGTTACGACATAACGTTATATATTATTACGTTATAACATATAACGATATACACAATTACGATATAAGGCATGACGTTGGATAGTATTAGGATATACCGTATAACGTTGTATAATATTACGATATAACGTATAACGTTATATACTATTACGATTTAACGTATAACGTTGTATAGTATTAGGATATAACGTATAACGTTATATACTATTACGATATAACGTATAACGTTGTATAGTATTAGGATATAACGTATAACGTTATATACTATTACGATATATGGTGTAACGTTATATACTATTACGATATATAGTAAAACGTTGTATGGTGTTACGACATAACGTTATATATTATTACGTTATAACGTATAACGTTATACACAATTACGATATAAGGCATGACGTTGGATAGTATTAGGATATGACGTATAACGTTATATACTATTACGATATAGCGTAGAGCGTTGTATACTATTACGATATAACGTATAACGTTGTATAGTATTAGGATATAACGTATAACGTTGTATAGTATTAGGATATAACGTATAACGTTATATACTATTACGATATAACGTATAAGGTTGTATAGTATTAGGTTATAACGTATAACGTTATATACTATTACGATATAACGTATAACGTTGTATAATATTACGATATAACGTATAACGTTGTATAGTATTAGGATATAACGTATAACGTTATATACTATTACGATATAACGTATAACGTTGTATAGTATTAGGATATAACGTATAACGTTGTATAGTATTAGGATATAACGTATAACGTTATATACTATTACGATATAACGTATAAGGTTGTATAGTATTAGGTTATAACGTATAACGTTATATACTATTACGATATAACGTATAACGTTGTATAGTATTACGATATAACGTATAACGTTATATACTATTACGATTTAACGTATAACGTTGTATAGTATTAGGATATAACGTATAACGTTATATACTATTACGATATAGCGTATAACATTATATACTATTACGATATAACGTATAACGTTATATAATATTACGATATAACGTATAACGTTGTATAGTATTAGGATATACCGTATAACGTTATATACTATTACGATATAACGTATAACGTTGTATAATATTACGATATAACGTATAACGTTGTATAGTATTAGAATATAACGTATAACGTTATATACTATTACGATATAACGTATAACGTTGTATAATATTACGATATAACGTATAACGTCGTATAGTATTAGGATATAACGTATAACGTTATATACTATTACGATATAACGTATAAGGTTGTATAGTATTAGGTTATAACGTATAACGTTATATACTATTACGATATAACGTATAACGTTGTATAGTATTACGATATAACGTATAACGTTATATACTATTACGATTTAACGTATAACGTTGTATAGTATTAGGATATAACGTATAACGTTATATACTATTACGATATAACGTATAACGTTGTATAGTATTACTATATAACGTATAACGTTATATACTATTACGATATAACGTATAACGTTGTATAGTATTAGGATATAACGTATAACGTTGTATAGTATTAGGATATAACGTATAACATTATATACTACTACGATATAACGTATAACGTTGTATAGTATTAGGATATAACGTATAACGTTATATGCTATTACGATATATCGTATAAAGTTATATACTATTACGATATAATGTATAACGTTGTATAGTATTAGGATATAACGTATAACGTTATATACTATTACGATATAACGTATAACGTTGTATAGTATTAGGATATAACGTATAACGTTATGTACTATTACGATACAAGGTATAACGTTGTATAGTATTAGGATATAACGTATAACGTTATATACTATTACGATATAGAGTATAACGTTATTTAGTATTACGATTTAACGTATAACGCTATATACCATTACAATATAACGCATAACGTTCTATAGTATTACGATATAACGTATAACGTTGTATAGTATTAGGATATAACGTATAACGTTATATACTATTACGATATAACGTATAACGTTGTATAGTATTAGGATATAACGTATAACGTTATATGCTATTACGATATATCGTATAAAGTTATATACTATTACGATATAATGTATAACGTTGTATAGTATTAGGATATAACGTATAACGTTATATACTATTACGATATAACGTATAACGTTGTATAGTATTAGGATATAACGTATAACGTTATATACTATTACGATATATCGTATAAAGTTATATACTATTACGATATAACGTATAACGTTGTATAGTATTAGGATATAACGTATAACGTTATATACTATTACGATATAGAGTATAACGTTATTTGGTATTACGATATAACGTATAACGCTATATGCAATTACAATATAACGCATAACGTTCTATAGTATTACGACATAACGTATAACGTCGTATGGTATTAGGATATAACGTATAACGTTATACACAAATACGATATAACGTATAACGTTGTATAGTATTAGGATATAACGTATAACGTTATATACTATTACGATATAACGTATAACGTTGTATAGTATTAGGATATAACGTATGACGTTATATTCTATTATGATATATGGTATAACGTTATATACTATTACGATATATACTATAACGTTTTATGGTGTTACGATATAACGTTATATAATATTACGTTATAACGTATAACGTTATATACAATTACGATATATCGTATAACGTTGTATACTATTACGATATAACGTATAACGTTATATACTATTACGATATAGCGTATAACGTTATATACTCTTACGATATAGCGTATAACGTTGTATACTATTACGATATAACGTATAACGTTATCTACTATTACGATATAACGTATAACGTAATATAGCATTACAATATACCGTATAACGTTATGTAGCATTACGATATATCGTTTAACGTTATGTACTATTACGATACAAGGTATAACGTTGTATAGTACTAGGATATAACGTATAAAGTTATCTACTATTACGATATAGAGTATAACGTTGTATAGTATTTGGATATAACGTATAACGTTATATACTATTACGATATAACGTATAACGTTGTATAATATTACGATATAACGTATAACGTTGTATAGTATTAGGATATAACGTATAACGTTATATACTATTACGATACAGCGTATAAGGTTGTATAGTATTAGGATATAACGTATAACGTTATATACTATTACGATATAACGTATAAGGTTGTATAGTATTAGGATATAACGTATAACGTTGTATAGTATTAGGATATAACGTATAACGTTATATACTATTACGATATAACGTATAACGTTATATAATAATACCATATAACGCATAACGTTCTATTGTATTACGATATAACGTATAACGTAATATAGCATTACGATATATCGTATAGCGTTATGTAGCTTTACGATATATCGTATAACGTTATATGCTATTACGATATAACGTATAACGTTGTATAGTATTAGGATATAACGTATAACGTTATATACTATTACGATATAACGTATAACGTTGTATTGTATTAGGATATAACGTATAACGTTATATACTATTACGATATAACGTATAACGTTGTATAGTATTAGGATATAACGTATAACGTTATATACTATTACGATATATGGTATAACGTTATATATTATTACGATATATGGTATAACGTTATATACTATTACGATATATAGTATAACGTTGTATGGTGTTACGATATAACGTTATATAGTATTACGTTATAACGTATAACGTTATATACTATTACGACATAACGTATAACGTTGTATAATATTACGATATAACGTATAACGTCGTATAGTATTAGGATATAACGTATAACGTTATATACTATTAGGATATAACGTATAAGGCTGTATAGTATTAGGTTATAACGTATAACGTCGTATAGTATTAGGATATAACGTATAACGTTATATACTATTACGATATAACGTATAAGGCTGTATAGTATTAGGTTATAACGTATAACGTTATATACTATTACGATATATGGTATAACGTTATATACTATTACGATATATAGTAAAACGTTGTATGGTGTTACGACATAACGTTATATATTATTACGTTATAACATATAACGATATACACAATTACGATATAAGGCATGACGTTGGATAGTATTAGGATATACCGTATAACGTTATATACTATTACGATATAACGTATAACGTTGTATAATATTACGATATAACGTATAACGTTGTATAGTATTAGGATATAACGTATAACGTTATATACTATTACGATATAACGTATAACGTTGTATAATATTACGATATAACGTATAACGTCGTATAGTATTAGGATATAACGTATAACGTTATATACTATTACGATATAACGTATAAGGCTGTATAGTATTAGGTTATAACGTATAACGTCGTATAGTATTAGGATATAACGTATAACGTTATATACTATTACGGTATAACGTATAAGGTTGTATAGTATTAGGTTATAACGTATAATGTTATATACTATTACGATATAACGTATAACGTTATATACTATTACGATATAACGTATAAGGTTGTATAGTATTAGGTTATAACGTATAACGTCGTATAGTATTAGGATATAACGTATAACGTTATATACTATTACGATATAACGTATAAGGCTGTATAGTATTAGGTTATAACGTATAACGTTATATACTATTACGATATATGGTATAACGTTATATACTATTACGATATATAGTAAAACGTTGTATGGTGTTACGACATAACGTTATATATTATTACGTTATAACATATAACGATATACACAATTACGATATAAGGCATGACGTTGGATAGTATTAGGATATACCGTATAACGTTGTATAATATTACGATATAACGTATAACGTTATATACTATTACGATTTAACGTATAACGTTGTATAGTATTAGGATATAACGTATAACGTTATATACTATTACGATATAACGTATAACGTTGTATAGTATTAGGATATAACGTATAACGTTATATACTATTACGATATATGGTGTAACGTTATATACTATTACGATATATAGTAAAACGTTGTATGGTGTTACGACATAACGTTATATATTATTACGTTATAACGTATAACGTTATACACAATTACGATATAAGGCATGACGTTGGATAGTATTAGGATATGACGTATAACGTTATATACTATTACGATATAGCGTAGAGCGTTGTATACTATTACGATATAACGTATAACGTTGTATAGTATTAGGATATAACGTATAACGTTGTATAGTATTAGGATATAACGTATAACGTTATATACTATTACGATATAACGTATAAGGTTGTATAGTATTAGGTTATAACGTATAACGTTATATACTATTACGATATAACGTATAACGTTGTATAATATTACGATATAACGTATAACGTTGTATAGTATTAGGATATAACGTATAACGTTATATACTATTACGATATAACGTATAACGTTGTATAGTATTAGGATATAACGTATAACGTTGTATAGTATTAGGATATAACGTATAACGTTATATACTATTACGATATAACGTATAAGGTTGTATAGTATTAGGTTATAACGTATAACGTTATATACTATTACGATATAACGTATAACGTTGTATAGTATTACGATATAACGTATAACGTTATATACTATTACGATTTAACGTATAACGTTGTATAGTATTAGGATATAACGTATAACGTTATATACTATTACGATATAGCGTATAACATTATATACTATTACGATATAACGTATAACGTTATATAATATTACGATATAACGTATAACGTTGTATAGTATTAGGATATACCGTATAACGTTATATACTATTACGATATAACGTATAACGTTGTATAATATTACGATATAACGTATAACGTTGTATAGTATTAGAATATAACGTATAACGTTATATACTATTACGATATAACGTATAACGTTGTATAATATTACGATATAACGTATAACGTCGTATAGTATTAGGATATAACGTATAACGTTATATACTATTACGATATAACGTATAAGGTTGTATAGTATTAGGTTATAACGTATAACGTTATATACTATTACGATATAACGTATAACGTTGTATAGTATTACGATATAACGTATAACGTTATATACTATTACGATTTAACGTATAACGTTGTATAGTATTAGGATATAACGTATAACGTTATATACTATTACGATATAACGTATAACGTTGTATAGTATTACTATATAACGTATAACGTTATATACTATTACGATATAACGTATAACGTTGTATAGTATTAGGATATAACGTATAACGTTGTATAGTATTAGGATATAACGTATAACATTATATACTACTACGATATAACGTATAACGTTGTATAGTATTAGGATATAACGTATAACGTTATATGCTATTACGATATATCGTATAAAGTTATATACTATTACGATATAATGTATAACGTTGTATAGTATTAGGATATAACGTATAACGTTATATACTATTACGATATAACGTATAACGTTGTATAGTATTAGGATATAACGTATAACGTTATGTACTATTACGATACAAGGTATAACGTTGTATAGTATTAGGATATAACGTATAACGTTATATACTATTACGATATAGAGTATAACGTTATTTAGTATTACGATTTAACGTATAACGCTATATACCATTACAATATAACGCATAACGTTCTATAGTATTACGATATAACGTATAACGTTGTATAGTATTAGGATATAACGTATAACGTTATATACTATTACGATATAACGTATAACGTTGTATAGTATTAGGATATAACGTATAACGTTATATACTATTACGATATATGGTATAACGTTATATACTATTACGATATATAGTAAAACGTTGTATGGTGTTACGACATAACGTTATATATTATTACGTTATAACGTATAACGATATACACAATTACGATATAAGGCATGACGTTGGATAGTATTAGGATATGACGTATAACGTTATATACTATTACGATATAACGTATAACGTTGTATAGTATTAGGATATAACGTATAACGTTATATACTATTACGATATAGAGTATAACGTTATTTAGTATTACGATATAACGTATAACGATATATAACACTACGATATATGGTATAACGCTATATACTTTTACGATATAACGTATAACGTTGTATAGTATTAGGATATAACGTATAACGTTGTATAGTATTAGGATATACCGTATAACGTTGTATAGTATTAGGATATAACGTATAACGTTGTATAGTATTAGGATATAACGTATAACGTTATATACTACTACTATATAACGTATAACGTTGTATAGTATTAGGATATAACGTATAACGTTATATACTATTACGATATATCGTATAAAGTTATATACTATTACGATATAACGTATAACGTTGTATAGTATTAGGATATAACGTATAACGTTATATACTATTACGATATAACGTATAACGTTGTATAGTATTAGGATATAACGTATAACGTTGTATAGTATTAGGATATAACGTATAACGTTATATACCACTAAGATATAACGTATAACGTTGTATAGTATTAGGATATAACGTATAACGTTATATACTATTACGATATATTGTATAAAGTTATATACTATTACGATATAACGTATAACGTTGTATAGTATTAGAATATAACGTATAACGTTATATACAATTACGATATAGAGTAGAACGTTATTTACTATTGCGATATAACGTATATCGATATGTACCAGTACGATGTATGGTATAACGTTATATACTATTACGATATATCGTATAACGTTATATACTAGTACGATATAGCGTATAACGTTGTATAGTATTAGGATATAACGTATAACGTTATATACTATTACGGTATATGGTATAACGTTATATACTATTACGATATATAGTAAAACGTTGTATGGTGTTACGACATAACGTTATATATTATTACGTTATAACGTATAACGATATACACAATTACGATATAAGGCATGACGTTGGATAGTATTAGGATATGACGTATAACGTTATATACAATTACGATATAGAGTAGAACGTTATTTACTATTGCGATATAACGTATATCGATATGTACCAGTACGATATATGGTATAACATTATATACTATTACGATATAACGTATAACGTTATATAATATTACGATATAACGTATAACGTTGTATAGTATTAGGATATACCGTATAACGTTATATACTATTACGATATAACGTATAACGTTGTATAATATTACGATATAACGTATAACGTTGTATAGTATTAGGATATAACGTATAACGTTATATACTATTACGATATAACGTATAACGTTGTATACTATTACAATATAACGTATAACGTTGTATAGTATTAGGATATAACGTATAACGTTATATACTATTACGATATAACGTATAACGTTTTATAGTATTAGGATATAACGTATAACGTATAACGTTGTATAGTATGAGGATATAACGTATGACGTTATATACTATTACGATATATGGTGTAACGTTATATACTATTACGATATATAGCATAACGTTGTATGGTGTTACGATATAACGTTATATAATATTACGTTATAACGTATAACGTTATACACAATTACGATATAAGGCATAACGTTGTATAGTCATAGGATATAATGTATAACGTTATATACTATTACGATATAGCGTATAACGTTGTATACTATTACGATATAACGTATAACGTTGTATAGTATTAGGATATAACGTATAACGTTATATACTATTACGATATAACGTATAACGTTGTATTGTATTAGGATATAACGTATAACGTTATATACTATTACGATATAACGTATAATGTTGTATAGTATTAGGATATAACGTATAACGTTATATGCTATTACGATATATGGTATAACGTTATATACTATTACGATATATGGTATAACGTTATATACTATTACGATATATAGTATAACGTTGTATGGTGTTACGATATAACGTTATATAGTATTACGTTATAACGTATAACGTTATATACTATTACGACATAACGTATAACGTTGTGAAGTATTAGGATATAACGTATAACGTTATATACTATTAGGATATAAGGCATAACGTTGTATAGTATTAGAATATAACGTATAACGTTATATACTATTACGATATAGAGTATAACGTTAATTAGTATTACGATATAACGTATAACGATATGTACAAGTACGATATATGGTATAACGTTATATACTATTACAATATAACGTACAACGTTGTATAGTATTAGGATATAACGTATAACGTTATATACTATTAGGATATTGCGTATAACATTATATACTATTACGATATAACGTATAACGTTATATAATATTACGATATAACGTATAACGTTGTATAGTATTAGGATATACCGTATAACGTTATATACTATTACGATATAACGTATAACGTTGTATAATATTACGATATAACGTATAACGTTGTATAGTATTAGGATATAACGTATAACGTTATATACCATTACGATATAACGTATAACGTTGTATAATATTACGATATAACGTATAACGTCGTATAGTATTAGGATATAACGTATAACGTTATATACTATTACGATATAACGTATAAGGTTGTATAGTATTAGGTTATAACGTATAACGTTATATACTATTACGATATAACGTATAACGTTGTATAGTATTACGATATAACGTATAACGTTATATACTATTACGATTTAACGTATAACGTTGTATAGTATTAGGATATAACGTATAACGTTATATACTATTACGATATAACGTATAACGTTGTATAGTATTAGGATATAACGTATAACGTTATATACTTTTACGGTATATGGTATAACGTTATATACTATTACGATATATAGTAAAACGTTGTATGGTGTTACGACATAACGTTATATATTATTACGTTATAACGTATAACGATATACACAATTACGATATAAGGCATGACGTTGGATAGTATTAGGATATGACGTATAACGTTATATACTATTACGATATAACGTATAACGTTGTATAGTATTACGATATAACGTATAACGTTATATACTGTTACGATATAACGTATAACGTTGTATAGTATTAGGATATAACGTATAACGTTGTATAGTATTAGGATATAACGTATAACATTATATACTACTACGATATAACGTATAACGTTGTATAGTATTAGGATATAACGTATAACATTATATACTACTACGATATAACGTATAACGTTGTATAGTATTAGGATATAACGTATAACGTTGTATAGTATTAGGATATAACGTATAACGTTGTATAATATTACGATATAACGTATAACGTCGTATAGTATTAGGGTATAACGTATAACGTTATATACTATTACGATATATCGTATAAAGTTATATACTATTACGATATAATGTATAACGTTGTATACTATTACGATATAAAGTATAACGTTGTATAGTATTAGGATATACCGTATAACGTTATATACTATTACGATATAACGTATAACGTTGTATAATATTACGATATAACGTATAACGTTGTATAGTATTAGGATATAACGTATAACGTTATATACTATTACGATATGACGTATAACGTTGTATAGTATTAGGATATACCGTATAACGTTATATACTATTACGATATAACGTATAACGTTGTATAATATTACGATATAACGTATAACGTTGTATAGTATTAGGATATAACGTATAACGTTATATACTATTACGATATGACGTATAACGTTGTATAGTATTACGATATAACGTATAACGTTATATACTATTACGATATAACGTATAACGTTGTATAGTATTAGGATATAACGTATAACGTTATATACTATTATGATATAGAGTATAACGTTATTTAGTATTACGATACAACGTATAACGATATATACCAGTACGATATATGGTATAACGTTATATACTATTACAATATAACGTACAACGTTGTATAGTATTAGGATATAACGTATAACGTTATATACTATTACGATATAGCGTATAACATTATATACTATTACGATATAACGTATAACGTTATATAATATTACGATATAACGTATAACGTTGTATAGTATTAGGATATAACATATAACGTTATATACTATTACGATATAACGTATAACGTTGTATAGTATTACGATATAACGTATAACGTTATATAATATTACGATATAACGTATAACGTTGTATAGTATTAGGATATAACATATAACGTTATATACTATTACGATATAACGTATAACGTTGTATAATATTACGATATAACGTATAACGTTGTATAGTATTAGGATATAACGTATAACGTTAAATACTATTACCATATAACGTATAACTTTGTATAGTATTAGGATATAACGTATAACGTTATATGCTATTACGATATAACGTATAACGTTGTATAGTATTAGGATATAACGTATAACGTTATATACTATTACCATATAACGTATAACGTTGTATAGTATTAGGATATAACGTATAACATTATATACTACTACGATATAACGTATAACGTTGTATAGTATTAGGATATAACGTATAACGTTATATACTATTACGATATATCGTATAAAGTTATATACTAATACGATATAACGTATAACGTTGTATAGTATTAAGATATAACGTATAACGTTATATACTATTACGATATAACGTATAAAGTTGTATAATATTACGATATAACGTATAACGTTGTATAGTATTAGGATATAACGTATAACATTATATACTACTACGATATAACGTATAACGTTGTATAGTATTAGGATATAACGTATAACGTTATATACTATTACCGATATAACGTATAACGTTGTATAGTATTAGGATATAACGTATAACGTTGTATAGTATTAGGATATAACGTATAACATTATATACTACTACGATATAACGTATAACGTTGCATAGTATTAGGATGTAACGTATAACGTTATATACTATTACGATATATCGTATAAAGTTATATACTATTACGATATAACGTATAACGTTGTATAGTATTAGGATATAACGTATAACGTTATATACTATTACGATATAACGTATAACGTTGTATAATATTACGATATAACGTATAACGTCGTATAGTATTAGGATATAACGTATAACGTTATATACTATTACGATATATCGTATAAAGTTATATACTATTACGATATAATGTATAACGTTGTATAGTATTAGGATATAACGTATAACGTTATATACTATTACGATATGGCGTATAACGTTATATAGTATTACGATATAACGTATAACATTGTATAGTATTAGGATATAACGTATAACGTTATATACTATTGCGGTATATCGTATAAAGTTATATACTATTACGATATAAAGTATAACGTTGTATAGTATTAGGATATACCGTATAACGTTATATACTATTACGATATAACGTATAACGTTGTATAATATTACGATATAACGTATAACGTTGTATAGTATTAGGATATAACGTATAACGTTATATACTATTACGATATGACGTATAACATTGTACAGTATTACGATATAACGTATAACGTTATATACTATTACGATATAACGTATAACGTTGTATAGTATTAGGATATAACGTATAACGTTATATACTATTATGATATAGAGTATAACGTTATTTAGTATTACGATATAACGTATAACGATATATACCAGTACGATATATGGTATAACGTTGTATAGTATTAGGATATAACGTATAACGTTATATACTATTACGATATATCGTATAAAGTTATATACTAATACGATATAGCGTATAACGTTGTATAGTATTAGGATATAACGTATAACGTTATATACTATTACGATATGGCGTATAACGTTATATAGTATTACGATATAACGTATAACATCGTATAGTATTAGGATATAACGTATAACGTTATATACTATTGCGGTATATCGTATAAAGTTATATACTATTACGATATAAAGTATAACGTTGTATAGTATTAGGATATAACGTATAACGCTATATGCCATTACAATATAACGCATAACGTTCTATAGTATTACGATATAACGTATAACGTCGTATGGTATTAGGATATAACGTATAACGTTATATACAAATACGATATAAGGCATAACGTTGTATAGTATTAGAATATAACGTATAACGTTATATACAATTACGATATAGAATAGAACGTTATTTACTATTGTGATATAACGTATATCGATATGTACCAGTACGATGTATGGTATAACGTTATATACTATTACGATATATCGTATAACTTTATATACTAGTACGATTTAGAGTATAACGTTATTTAGTATTACGATATAACGTATAACGATATGTACCAATACGATATATGGTATAAAGTTATATACTATTACGATATAGCGTATAACGTTGTATACTATTACGATATGACGTATAACGTTGTATAGTATTAGGATATAACGTATAACGTTATATACTATTACCATATGTCGTATAAAGTTATATACTATCACGATATAACGTATAACGATATATACCACTACGATATATGGTACAACGTTATATACTATTACGATATAACGTATAACGTTGTATAGTATTAGGATATAACGTATAACGTTGTATAGTATTAGGATATAACGTATAACGTTATACACAATTACGATATAAGGCATAACGTTGTATAGTCATAGGATATAATGTATAACGTTATATACTATTACGATATAGCGTATAACGTTGTATACTATTACGATATAACGTATAACGTTGTATAGTATTAGGATATAACGTATAACGTTATATACTATTACGATATAACGTATAACGTTGTATTGTATTAGGATATAACGTATAACGTTATATACTATTACGATATAACGTATAATGTTGTATAGTATTAGGATATAACGTATAACGTTATATGCTATTACGATATATGGTATAACGTTATATACTATTACGATATATGGTATAACGTTATATACTATTACGATATATAGTATAACGTTGTATGGTGTTACGATATAACGTTATATAGTATTACGTTATAACGTATAACGTTATATACTATTACGACATAACGTATAACGTTGTGAAGTATTAGGATATAACGTATAACGTTATATACTATTAGGATATAAGGCATAACGTTGTATAGTATTAGAATATAACGTATAACGTTATATACTATTACGATATAGAGTATAACGTTAATTAGTATTACGATATAACGTATAACGATATGTACAAGTACGATATATGGTATAACGTTATATACTATTACAATATAACGTACAACGTTGTATAGTATTAGGATATAACGTATAACGTTATATACTATTAGGATATAGCGTATAACATTATATACTATTACGATATAACGTATAACGTTATATAATATTACGATATAACGTATAACGTTGTATAGTATTAGGATATACCGTATAACGTTATATACTATTACGATATAACGTATAACGTTGTATAATATTACGATATAACGTATAACGTTGTATAGTATTAGGATATAACGTATAACGTTATATACCATTACGATATAACGTATATCGTTGTATAATATTACGATATAACGTATAACGTCGTATAGTATTAGGATATAACGTATAACGTTATATACTATTACGATATAACGTATAAGGTTGTATAGTATTAGGTTATAACGTATAACGTTATATACTATTACGATATAACGTATAACGTTGTATAGTATTACGATATAACGTATAACGTTATATACTATTACGATTTAACGTATAACGTTGTATAGTATTAGGATATAACGTATAACGTTATATACTATTACGATATAACGTATAACGTTGTATAGTATTAGGATATAACGTATAACGTTATATACTATTACGGTATATGGTATAACGTTATATACTATTACGATATATAGTAAAACGTTGTATGGTGTTACGACATAACGTTATATATTATTACGTTATAACGTATAACGATATACACAATTACGATATAAGGCATGACGTTGGATAGTATTAGGATATGACGTATAACGTTATATACTATTACGATATAACGTATAACGTTGTATAGTAAAACGATATAACGTATAACGTTGTATAGTATTAGGATATAACGTATAACGTTGTATAGTATTAGGATATACCGAATAACGTTATATACTATTACGATATGGCGTATAACGTTATATAGTATTACGATATAAAGTATAACGTTGTATAGTATTAGGATATACCGTATAACGTTATATACTATTACGATATAACGTATAACGTTGTATAATATTACGATATAACGTATAACGTTGTATAGTATTAGAATATAACGTATAACGTTATATACTATTACGATATGACGTATAACGTTGTATAGTATTACGATATAACGTATAACGTTATATACTATTACGATATAACGTATAACGTTGTATAGTATTAGGATATAACGTATAACGTTATATACTATTATGATATAGAGTATAACGTTATTTAGTATTACGATATAACGTATAACGATATATACCAGTACGATATATGGTATAGCGTTGTATAGTATTAGGATATAACGTATAACGTTATATACTATTACGATATATCGTATAAAGTAATATACTATTACGATATAATGTATAACGTTGTATAGTATTAGGATATAACGTATAACGTTATATACTATTACGATATGGCGTACAACGTTGTATAGTATTAGGATATAACGTATAACGTTATATGCTATTACGATATAACGTATAACGTTGTATAGTATTAGGATATAACGTATAACGTTATATACTATTACCATATAACGTATAACGTTGTATAGTATTAGGATAAAACGTATAACATTATATACTACTACGATATAACGTATAACGTTGTATAGTATTAGGATATAACGTATAACGTTATATACTATTACGATATATCGTATAAAGTTATATACTAATACGATATAACGTATAACGTTGTATAGTATTAAGATATAACGTATAACGTTATATACTATTACGATATAACGTATAAAGTTGTATAATATTACGATATATAGTAAAACGTTGTATGGTGTTACGACATAACGTTATATATTATTACGTTATAACGTATAACGTTATACACAATTACGATATAAGGCATGACGTTGGATAGTATTAGGATATGACGTATAACGTTATATACTATTACGATATAGCGTATAGCGTTGTATACTATTACGATAATACGTATAACGTTGTATAGTATTATGATATAACGTATAACGTTGTATAGTATTAGGATATAACGTATAACGTTATATGCTATTACGATATAACGTATAACGTTGTATAGTATTAGGGTATAACGTATAACGTTTTATACTATTACGATATATGGTGTAACGTTATATACTATTACGATATATAGTATAACGTTGTATGGTGTTACGATATAACGTTATATAATATTACGTTATAACGTATAACGTTATACACAATTACGATATAAGGCATAACGTTATATAGTATTAGGATATAACGTCTAACGTTGTAAACTATTACGATATAGCGTATAACGTTGTATACTATTACGATATAACGTATAACGTTGTATAGTATTAGGATATAACGTATAACGTTATATACTCTTACGATATAGAGTATAACGTTACTTGGTATTACGATATAACGTATAACGCTATATGCCATTACAATATAACGCATAACGTTCTATAGTATTACGATATAACGTATAACGTCGTATGGTATTAGGATATAACGTATAACGTTATATACAAATACGATATAAGGCATAACGTTGTATAGTATTAGAATATAACGTATTACGTTATATACAATTACGATATAGAATAGAACGTTATTTACTATTGTGATATAACGTATATCGATATGTACCAGTACGATGTATGGTATAACGTTATATACTATTACGATATATCGTATAACTTTATATACTAGTACGATTTAGAGTATAACGTTATTTAGTATTACGATATAACGTATAACGATATGTACCAATACGATATATGGTATAACGTTATATACTATTACGATATAGCGTATAACGTTGTATACTATTACGATATGACGTATAACGTTGTATAGTATTAGGATATAACGTATAACGTTATATACTATTACCATATGTCGTATAAAGTTATATACTATCACGATATAACGTATAACGATATATACCACTACGATATATGGTACAACGTTATATACTATTACGATATAACGTATAACGTTGTATAGTATTAGGATATAACGTATAACGTTGTATAGTATTAGGATATAACGTATAACGTTATACACAATTACGATATAAGGCATAACGTTGTATAGTCATAGGATATAACGTATAGCGTTATATACTATTACGATATAGCGTATAACGTTGTATACTATTACGATATAACGTATAACGTTGTATAGTATTAGGATATAACGTATAACGTTATATACTATTACGATATAACGTATAACGTTGTATAGTATTAGGATATAACGTATAACGTTATATACTATTACGATATAACGTATAACGTTGTATAGTATTAGGATATAACGTATGACGTTATATACTATTACGATATATGGTGTAACGTTATATACTATTACGATATATAGCATAACGTTGTATGGTGTTACGATATAACGTTATATAATATTACGTTATAACATATAACGTTATACACAATTACGATATAAGGCATAACGTTGTATAGTCATAGGATATAACGTATAAAGTTATATACTATTACGATATAGCGTATAACGTTGTATACTATTACGATATAACGTATAACGTTGTATAGTATTAGGATATAACGTATAACGTTATATACTATTACGATATAACGTATAACGTTGTATAGTATTAGGATATAACGTATAACGTTATATACTATTACGATATAACGTATAACGTTGTATAGTATTAGGATATAACGTATGACGTTATATTCTATTATGATATATGGTATAACGTTATATACTATTACGATATAACGTATAACCTTGTATAGTATTAGGATATAACGTATAACGTTATATACTATTATGATATAGAGTATAACGTTATTTAGTATTACGATACAACGTATAACGATATATACCAGTACGATATATGGTATAACGTTATATACTATTACAATATAACGTACATCGTTGTATAGTATTAGGATATAACCTATAACGTTATATATTATTACGATATAGCGTATAACATTATATACTATTACGATATAACGTATAACGTTATATAATATTACGATATAACGTATAACGTTGTATAGTATTAGGATATAACGTATAACGTTATATACTATTACGATATAACGTATAACGTTGTATAATATTACGATATAACGTATAACGTTGTATAGTATTAGAATATAACGTATAACGTAATATACTTTTACGATACAACGTATAAGGTTGTATAGTATTAGGATATAACGTATAACGTTATATACTATTACGATATAACGTATAACGTTGTATAGTATTAGGATATAACGTATAACGTTGTATAGTATTAGGATATAACGTATAACGTTATATACTATTACGATATAACGTATAACGTTATATAATAATACCATATAACGCATAACGTTCTATAGTATTACGATATAACGTATAACGTAATATAGCATTAAGATATATCGTATAACGTTATGTAGCTTTACGATATATCGTATAACGTTATATACTATTACGATATAACGTATAACGTTGTATAGTATTAGGATATAACGTATAACGTTATATACTATTACGATACAACGTATAACGTTGTATAGTATTAGGATATAACGTATAACGTTATATACTATTACGATATATGGTATAACGTTATATACTATTACGATATATGGTATAGCGTTATATACTATTACGATATATAGTATAACGTTGTATGGTGTTGCGATATAACGTTATATAGTATTACGTTATAACGTATAACGTTATATACTATTACGACATAACGTATAACGTTGTGAAGTATTAGGATATAACGTATAACGTTATATACTATTACGATATAAGGCATAACGTTGTATAGTATTAGAATATAACGTATAACGTTATAAACTATTACGATATAGAGTATAACGTTAATTAGTATTACGATATAACGTATAACGATATGTACAGGTACGATATATGGTATAACGTTATACACTATTACAATTTAACGTACAACGTTGTATAGTATTAGGATATAACGTATAACGTTATATACTATTACGATATAGCGTATAACATTATATACTATTACGATATAACGTATAACGTTATATAATATTACGATATAACGTATAACGTTGTATAGTATTAGGATATACCGTATAACGTTATATACTATTACGATATAACGTATAACGTTGTATAATATTACGATATATGGTATAACGTTATATACTATTACGATATATAGTATAACGTTGTATGGTGTTACGATATAACGTTATATAGTATTACGTTATAACGTATAACGTTATATACTATTACGACATAACGTATAACGTTGTATAGTATTACGATATAACGTATAACGTTATATACTATTACGATTTAACGTATAACGTTGTATAGTATTAGGATATAACGTATAACGTTATATACTATTACGATATATGGTATAACGTTATATACTATTACGATATATAGTAAAACGTTGTATGGTGTTACGACATAACGTTATATATTATTACGTTATAACGTATAACGTTGTATAGTATTAGGATATAACGTATAACGTTATATACTATTACGATATAACGTATAACGTTGTATAGTATTAGGATATAACGTATAACGTTATATACTATTACGATATATGGTATAACGTTATATACTATTACGATATATAGTAAAACGTTGTATGGTGTTACGACATAACGTTATATATTATTACGTCATAACGTATAACGTTGTATAGTATTACGATATAACGTATAACGTTATATACTATTACGATTTAACGTATAACTTTGTATAGTATTAGGATATAACGTATAACGTTATATACTATTACGATATAACGTATAACGTTGTATAGTATTAGGATATAACGTATAACGTTATATACTATTACGATATATGGTATAACGTTATATACTATTACGATATATAGTAAAACGTTGTATGGTGTTACGACATAACGTTATATATTATTACGTTATAACGTATAACGTTATACACAATTACGATATAAGGCATGACGTTGGATAGTATTAGGATATGACGTATAACGTTATATACTATTACGATATAGCGTATAGCGTTGTATACTATTACGATAATACGTATAACGTTGTATAGTATTATGATATAACGTATAACGTTGTATAGTATTAGGATATAACGTATAACGTTATATGCTATTACGATATAACGTATAACGTTGTATAGTATTAGGGTATAACGTATAACGTTTTATACTATTACGATATATGGTGTAACGTTATATACTATTACGATATATAGTATAACGTTGTATGGTGTTACGATATAACGTTATATAATATTACGTTATAACGTATAACGTTATACACAATTACGATATAAGGCATAACGTTATATAGTATTAGGATATAACGTCTAACGTTGTAAACTATTACGATATAGCGTATAACGTTGTATACTATTACGATAATACGTATAACGTTGTATAGTATTATGATATAACGTATAACGTTGTATAGTATTAGGATATAACGTATAACGTTATATAATCTTACGATATAGAGTATAACGTTACTTGGTATTACGATATAACGTATAACGCTATATGCCATTACAATATAACGCATAACGTTCTATAGTATTACGATATAACGTATAACGTCGTATGGTATTAGGATATAACGTATAACGTTATATACAAATACGATATAAGGCATAACGTTGTATAGTATTAGAATATAACGTATAACGTTATATACAATTACGATATAGAATAGAACGTTATTTACTATTGTGATATAACGTATATCGATATGTACCAGTACGATGTATGGTATAACGTTATATACTATTACGATATATCGTATAACTTTATATACTAGTACGATTTAGAGTATAACGTTATTTAGTATTACGATATAACGTATAACGATATGTACCAATACGATATATGGTATAACGTTATATACTATTACGATATAGCGTATAACGTTGTATACTATTACGATATGACGTATAACGTTGTATAGTATTAGGATATAACGTATAACGTTATATACTATTACCATATGTCGTATAAAGTTATATACTATCACGATATAACGTATAACGATATATACCACTACGATATATGGTACATCGTTATATACTATTACGATATAACGTATAACGTTGTATAGTATTAGGATATAACGTATAACGTTGTATAGTATTAGGATATAACGTATAACGTTATACACAATTACGATATAAGGCATAACGTTGTATAGTCATAGGATATAATGTATAACGTTATATACTATTACGATATAGCGTATAACGTTGTATACTATTACGATATAACGTATAACGTTGTATAGTATTAGGATATAACGTATAACGTTATATACTATTACGATATAACGTATAACGTTGTATTGTATTAGGATATAACGTATAACGTTATATACTATTACGATATAACGTATAATGTTGTATAGTATTAGGATATAACGTATAACGTTATATGCTATTACGATATATGGTATAACGTTATATACTATTACGATATATGGTATAACGTTATATACTATTACGATATATAGTATAACGTTGTATGGTGTTACGATATAACGTTATATAGTATTACGTTATAACGTATAACGTTATATACTATTACGACATAACGTATAACGTTGTGAAGTATTAGGATATAACGTATAACGTTATATACTATTAGGATATAAGGCATAACGTTGTATAGTATTAGAATATAACGTATAACGTTATATACTATTACGATATAGAGTATAACGTTAATTAGTATTACGATATAACGTATAACGATATGTACAAGTACGATATATGGTATAATGTTATATACTATTACAATATAACGTACAACGTTGTATAGTATTAGGATATAACGTATAACGTTATATACTATTAGGATATAGCGTATAACATTATATACTATTACGATATAACGTATAACGTTATATAATATTACGATATAACGTATAACGTTGTATAGTATTAGGATATAACGTATAACGTTATATACTATTACGATACAACGTATAACGTTGTATTGTATTAGGATATAACGTATAACGTTATATACTATTACGAAATAACGTATAACGTTGTATACTATTACGATATAACGTATAACGTTGTATAGTATTAGGATATAACGTATAACGTTATATACTCTTACGATATAGAGTATAACGTTACTTGGTATTACGATATAACGTATAACGCTATATGCCATTACAATATAACGCATAACGTTCTATAGTATTACGATATAACGTATAACGTCGTATAGTATTAGGATATAACGTATAACGTTATATGCTATTACGATATAACGTATAACGTTGTATAGTATTAGGGTATAACGTATAACGTTTTATACTATTACGATATATGGTGTAACGTTATATACTATTACGATATATAGTATAACGTTGTATGGTGTTACGATATAACGTTATATAATATTACGTTATAACGTATAACGTTATACACAATTACGATATAAGGCATAACGTTATATAGTATTAGGATATAACGTCTAACGTTGTAAACTATTACGATATAGCGTATAACGTTGTATACTATTACGATATAACGTATAACGTTGTATAGTATTAGGATATAACGTATAACGTTATATACTCTTACGATATAGAGTATAACGTTACTTGGTATTACGATATAACGTATAACGCTATATGCCATTACAATATAACGCATAACGTTCTATAGTATTACGATATAACGTATAACCTCGTATGGTATTAGGATATAACGTATAACGTTATATACAAATACGATATAAGGCATAACGTTGTATAGTATTAGAATATAACGTATAACGTTATATACAATTACGATATAGAATAGAACGTTATTTACTATTGTGATATAACGTATATCGATATGTACCAGTACGATGTATGGTATAACGTTATATACTATTACGATATATCGTATAACTTTATATACTAGTACGATTTAGAGTATAACGTTATTTAGTATTACGATATAACGTATAACGATATGTACCAATACGATATATGGTATAACGTTATATACTATTACGATATAGCGTATAACGTTGTATACTATTACGATATGACGTATAACGTTGTATAGTATTAGGATATAACGTATAACGTTATATACTATTACCATATGTCGTATAAAGTTATATACTATCACGATATAACGTATAACGATATATACCACTACGATATATGGTACAACGTTATATACTATTACGATATAACGTATAACGTTGTATAGTATTAGGTTATAACGTATAACGTTGTATAGTATTAGGATATAACGTATAACGTTATACACAATTACGATATAAGGCATAACGTTGTATAGTCATAGGATATAACGTATAACGTTATATACTATTACGATATAGCGTATAACGTTGTATACTATTACGATATAACGTATAACGTTGTATAGTATTAGGATATAACGTATAACGTTATATACTATTACGATATAACGTATAACGTTGTATAGTATTAGGATATAACGTATAACGTTATATACTATTACGATATAACGTATAACGTTGTATAGTATTAGGATATAACGTATGACGTTATATACTATTACGATATATGGTGTAACGTTATATACTATTACGATATATAGCATAACGTTGTATGGTGTTACGATATAACGTTATATAATATTACGTTATAACATATAACGTTATACACAATTACGATATAAGGCATAACGTTGTATAGTCATAGGATATAACGTATAACGTTATATACTATTACGATATAGCGTATAACGTTGTATACTATTACGATATAACGTATAACGTTGTATAGTATTAGGATATAACGTATAACGTTATATACTATTACGATATAACGTATAACGTTGTATAGTATTAGGATATAACGTATAACGTTATATACTATTACGATATAACGTATAACGTTGTATAGGATTAGGATATAACGTATGACGTTATATTCTATTATGATATATGGTATAACGTTATATACTATTACGATATAACGTATAACCTTGTATAGTATTAGGATATAACGTATAACGTTATATACTATTATGATATAGAGTATAACGTTATTTAGTATTACGATACAACGTATAACGATATATACCAGTACGATATATGGTATAACGTTATATACTATTACAATATAACGTACAACGTTGTATAGTATTAGGATATAACCTATAACGTTATATATTATTACGATATAGCGTATAACATTATATACTATTACGATATAACGTATAACGTTATATAATATTACGATATAACGTATAACGTTGTATAGTATTAGGATATAACGTATAACGTTATATACTATTACGATATATGGTATAACGTTATATACTATTACGATATATAGTAAAACGTTGTATGGTGTTACGACATAACGTTATATATTATTACGTTATAACGTATAACGTTGTATAGTATTACGATATAACGTATAACGTTATATACTATTACGATTTAACGTATAACGTTGTATAGTATTAGGATATAACGTATAACGTTATATACTATTAGGATATAGCGTATAACATTATATACTATTACGATATAACGTATAACGTTATATAATATTACGATATAACGTATAACGTTGTATAGTATTAGGATATAACGTATAACGTTATATACTATTACGATACAACGTATAACGTTGTATTGTATTAGGATATAACGTATAACGTTATATACTATTACGAAATAACGTATAACGTTGTATACTATTACGATATAACGTATAACGTTGTATGGTGTTACGACATAACGTTATATATTATTACGTTATAACGTATAACGTTGTATAGTATTACGATATAACGTATAACGTTATATACTATTACGATATAACGTATAACGTTGTATAGTATTAGGATATAACGTATAACGTTATATACTATTACGATATAACGTATAACGTTGTATAGTATTAGGATATAACGTATAACGTTATATACTATTACGATATATGGTATAACGTTATATACTATTACGATATATAGTAAAACGTTGTATGGTGTTACGACATAACGTTATATATTATTACGTTATAACGTATAACGTTATACACAATTACGATATAAGGCATGACGTTGGATAGTATTAGGATATGACGTATAACGTTATATACTATTACGATATAGCGTATAGCGTTGTATACTATTACGATAATACGTATAACGTTGTATAGTATTATGATATAACGTATAACGTTGTATAGTATTAGGATATAACGTATAACGTTATATGCTATTACGATATAACGTATAACGTTGTATAGTATTAGGGTATAACGTATAACGTTTTATACTATTACGATATATGGTATAACGTTATATACTATTACGATATATAGTATAACGTTGTATGGTGTTACGATATAACGTTATATAATATTACGTTATAACGTATAACGTTATACACAATTACGATATAAGGCATAACGTTATATAGTATTAGGATATAACGTCTAACGTTGTAAACTATTACGATATAGCGTATAACGTTGTATACTATTACGATAATACGTATAACGTTGTATAGTATTATGATATAACGTATAACGTTGTATAGTATTAGGATATAACGTATAACGTTATATACTCTTACGATATAGAGTATAACGTTACTTGGTATTACGATATAACGTATAACGCTATATGCCATTACAATATAACGCATAACGTTCTATAGTATTACGATATAACGTATAACGTCGTATGGTATTAGGATATAACGTATAACTTTATATACAAATACGATATAAGGCATAACGTTGTATAGTATTAGAATATAACGTATAACGTTATATACAATTACGATATAGAATAGAACGTTATTTACTATTGTGATATAACGTATATCGATATGTACCAGTACGATGTATGGTATAACGTTATATACTATTACGATATATCGTATAACTTTATATACTAGTACGATTTAGAGTATAACGTTATTTAGTATTACGATATAACGTATAACGATATGTACCAATACGATATATGGTATAACGTTATATACTATTACGATATAGCGTATAACGTTGTATACTATTACGATATGACGTATAACGTTGTATAGTATTAGGATATAACGTATAACGTTATATACTATTACCATATGTCGTATAAAGTTATATACTATCACGATATAACGTATAACGATATATACCACTACGATATATGGTACAACGTTATATACTATTACGATATAACGTATGACGTTGTATAGTATTAGGTTATAACGTATAACGTTGTATAGTATTAGGATATAACGTATAACGTTATACACAATTACGATATAAGGCATAACGTTGTATAGTCATAGGATATAATGTATAACGTTATATACTATTACGATATAGCGTATAACGTTGTATACTATTACGATATAACGTATAACGTTGTATAGTATTAGGATATAACGTATAACGTTATATACTATTACGATATAACGTATAACGTTGTATTGTATTAGGATATAACGTATAACGTTATATACTATTACGATATAACGTATAATGTTGTATAGTATTAGGATATAACGTATAACGTTATATGCTATTACGATATATGGTATAACGTTATATACTATTACGATATATGGTATAACGTTATATACTATTACGATATATAGTATAACGTTGTATGGTGTTACGATATAACGTTATATAGTATTACGTTATAACGTATAACGTTATATACTATTACGACATAACGTATAACGTTGTGAAGTATTAGGATATAACGTATAACGTTATATACTCTTACGATATAGAGTATAACGTTACTTGGTATTACGATATAACGTATAACGCTATATGCCATTACAATATAACGCATAACGTTCTATAGTATTACGATATAACGTATAACGTCGTATAGTATTAGGATATAACGTATAACGTTATATGCTATTACGATATAACGTATAACGTTGTATAGTATTAGGGTATAACGTATAACGTTTTATACTATTACGATATATGGTGTAACGTTATATACTATTACGATATATAGTATAACGTTGTATGGTGTTACGATATAACGTTATATAATATTACGTTATAACGTATAACGTTATACACAATTACGATATAAGGCATAACGTTATATAGTATTAGGATATAACGTCTAACGTTGTAAACTATTACGATATAGCGTATAACGTTGTATACTATTACGATATAACGTATAACGTTGTATAGTATTAGGATATAACGTATAACGTTATATACTCTTACGATATAGAGTATAACGTTACTTGGTATTACGATATAACGTATAACGCTATATGCCATTACAATATAACGCATAACGTTCTATAGTATTACGATATAACGTATAACGTCGTATGGTATTAGGATATAACGTATAACGTTATATACAAATACGATATAAGGCATAACGTTGTATAGTATTAGAATATAACGTATAACGTTATATACAATTACGATATAGAATAGAACGTTATTTACTATTGTGATATAACGTATATCGATATGTACCAGTACGATGTATGGTATAACGTTATATACTATTACGATATATCGTATAACTTTATATACTAGTACGATTTAGAGTATAACGTTATTTAGTATTACGATATAACGTATAACGATATGTACCAATACGATATATGGTATAACGTTATATACTATTACGATATAGCGTATAACGTTGTATACTATTACGATATGACGTATAACGTTGTATAGTATTAGGATATAACGTATAACGTTATATACTATTACCATATGTCGTATAAAGTTATATACTATCACGATATAACGTATAACGATATATACCACTACGATATATGGTACAACGTTATATATTATTACGATATAACGTATAACGTTGTATAGTATTAGGATATAACGTATAACGTTGTATAGTATTAGGATATAACGTATAACGTTATACACAATTACGATATAAGGCATAACGTTGTATAGTCATAGGATATAACGTATAACGTTATATACTATTACGATATAGCGTATAACGTTGTATACTATTACGATATAACGTATAACGTTGTATAGTATTAGGATATAACGTATAACGTTATATACTATTACGATATAACGTATAACGTTGTATAGTATTAGGATATAACGTATAACGTTATATACTATTACGATATAACGTATAACGTTGTATAGTATTAGGATATAACGTATGACGTTATATACTATTACGATATATGGTGTAACGTTATATACTATTACGATATATAGCATAACGTTGTATGGTGTTACGATATAACGTTATATAATATTACGTTATAACATATAACGTTATACACAATTACGATATAAGGCATAACGTTGTATAGTCATAGGATATAACGTATAACGTTATATACTATTACGATATAACGTATAACGTTGTATAGTATTAGGATATAATGTATAACGTTATATACTATTACGATATAACGTATAACGTTGTATAGTATTAGGATATAACGTATGACGTTATATTCTATTATGATATATGGTATAACGTTATATACTATTACGATATAACGTATAACCTTGTATAGTATTAGGATATAACGTATAACGTTATATACTATTATGATATAGAGTATAACGTTATTTAGTATTACGATACAACGTATAACGATATATACCAGTACGATATATGGTATAACGTTATATACTATTACAATATAACGTACAACGTTGTATAGTATTAGGATATAACCTATTACGTTATATATTATTACGATATAGCGTATAACATTATATACTATTACGATATAACGTATAACGTTATATAATATTACGATATAACGTATAACGTTGTATAGTATTAGGATATAACGTATAACGTTATATACTATTACGATATAACGTATAACGTTGTATAATATTACGATATAACGTATAACGTTGTATAGTATTAGAATATAACGTATAACGTTATATACTTTTACGATACAACGTATAAGGTTGTATAGTATTAGGATATAACGTATAACGTTATATACTATTACGATATAACGTATAACGTTGTATAGTATTAGGATATAACGTATAACGTTGTATAGTATTAGGATATAACGTATAACGTTATATACTCTTACGATATAGAGTATAACGTTACTTGGTATTACGATATAACGTATAACGCTATATGCCATTACAATATAACGCATAACGTTCTATAGTATTACGATATAACGTATAACGTCGTATAGTATTAGGATATAACGTATAACGTTATATGCTATTACGATATAACGTATAACGTTGTATAGTATTAGGGTATAACGTATAACGTTTTATACTATTACGATATATGGTGTAACGTTATATACTATTACGATATATAGTATAACGTTGTATGGTGTTACGATATAACGTTATATAATATTACGTTATAACGTATAACGTTATACACAATTACGATATAAGGCATAACGTTATATAGTATTAGGATATAACGTCTAACGTTGTAAACTATTACGATATAGCGTATAACGTTGTATACTATTACGATATAACGTATAACGTTGTATAGTATTAGGATATAACGTATAACGTTATATACTCTTACGATATAGAGTATAACGTTACTTGGTATTACGATATAACGTATAACGCTATATGCCATTACAATATAACGCATAACGTTCTATAGTATTACGATATAACGTATAACGTCGTATGGTATTAGGATATAACGTATAACGTTATATACAAATACGATATAAGGCATAACGTTGTATAGTATTAGAATATAACGTATAACGTTATATACAATTACGATATAGAATAGAACGTTATTTACTATTGTGATATAACGTATATCGATATGTACCAGTACGATGTATGGTATAACGTTATATACTATTACGATATATCGTATAACTTTATATACTAGTACGATTTAGAGTATAACGTTATTTAGTATTACGATATAACGTATAACGATATGTACCAATACGATATATGGTATAACGTTATATACTATTACGATATAGCGTATAACGTTGTATACTATTACGATATGACGTATAACGTTGTATAGTATTAGGATATAACGTATAACGTTATATACTATTACCATATGTCGTATAAAGTTATATACTATCACGATATAACGTATAACGATATATACCACTACGATATATGGTACAACGTTATATACTATTACGATATAACGTATAACGTTGTATAGTATTAGGTTATAACGTATAACGTTGTATAGTATTAGGATATAACGTATAACGTTATACACAATTACGATATAAGGCATAACGTTGTATAGTCATAGGATATAACGTATAACGTTATATACTATTACGATATAGCGTATAACGTTGTATACTATTACGATATAACGTATAACGTTGTATAGTATTAGGATATAACGTATAACGTTATATACTATTACGATATAACGTATAACGTTGTATAGTATTAGGATATAACGTATAACGTTATATACTATTACGATATAACGTATAACGTTGTATAGTATTAGGATATAACGTATGACGTTATATACTATTACGATATATGGTGTAACGTTATATACTATTACGATATATAGCATAACGTTGTATGGTGTTACGATATAACGTTATATAATATTACGTTATAACATATAACGTTATACACAATTACGATATAAGGCATAACGTTGTATAGTCATAGGATATAACGTATAACGTTATATACTATTACGATATAGCGTATAACGTTGTATACTATTACGATATAACGTATAACGTTGTATAGTATTAGGATATAACGTATAACGTTATATACTATTACGATATAACGTATAACGTTGTATAGTATTAGGATATAACGTATAACGTTATATACTATTACGATATAACGTATAACGTTGTATAGGATTAGGATATAACGTATGACGTTATATTCTATTATGATATATGGTATAACGTTATATACTATTACGATATAACGTATAACCTTGTATAGTATTAGGATATAACGTATAACGTTATATACTATTATGATATAGAGTATAACGTTATTTAGTATTACGATACAACGTATAACGATATATACCAGTACGATATATGGTATAACGTTATATACTATTACAATATAACGTACAACGTTGTATAGTATTAGGATATAACCTATAACGTTATATATTATTACGATATAGCGTATAACATTATATACTATTACGATATAACGTATAACGTTATATAATATTACGATATAACGTATAACGTTGTATAGTATTAGGATATAACGTATAACGTTATATACTATTACGATATATGGTATAACGTTATATACTATTACGATATATAGTAAAACGTTGTATGGTGTTACGACATAACGTTATATATTATTACGTTATAACGTATAACGTTGTATAGTATTACGATATAACGTATAACGTTATATACTATTACGATTTAACGTATAACGTTGTATAGTATTAGGATATAACGTATAACGTTATATACTATTAGGATATAGCGTATAACATTATATACTATTACGATATAACGTATAACGTTATATAATATTACGATATAACGTATAACGTTGTATAGTATTAGGATATAACGTATAACGTTATATACTATTACGATACAACGTATAACGTTGTATTGTATTAGGATATAACGTATAACGTTATATACTATTACGAAATAACGTATAACGTTGTATACTATTACGATATAACGTATAACGTTGTATGGTGTTACGACATAACGTTATATATTATTACGTTATAACGTATAACGTTGTATAGTATTACGATATAACGTATAACGTTATATACTATTACGATATAACGTATAACGTTGTATAGTATTAGGATATAACGTATAACGTTATATACTATTACGATATAACGTATAACGTTGTATAGTATTAGGATATAACGTATAACGTTATATACTATTACGATATATGGTATAACGTTATATACTATTACGATATATAGTAAAACGTTGTATGGTGTTACGACATAACGTTATATATTATTACGTTATAACGTATAACGTTATACACAATTACGATATAAGGCATGACGTTGGATAGTATTAGGATATGACGTATAACGTTATATACTATTACGATATAGCGTATAGCGTTGTATACTATTACGATAATACGTATAACGTTGTATAGTATTATGATATAACGTATAACGTTGTATAGTATTAGGATATAACGTATAACGTTATATGCTATTACGATATAACGTATAACGTTGTATAGTATTAGGGTATAACGTATAACGTTTTATACTATTACGATATATGGTATAACGTTATATACTATTACGATATATAGTATAACGTTGTATGGTGTTACGATATAACGTTATATAATATTACGTTATAACGTATAACGTTATACACAATTACGATATAAGGCATAACGTTATATAGTATTAGGATATAACGTCTAACGTTGTAAACTATTACGATATAGCGTATAACGTTGTATACTATTACGATAATACGTATAACGTTGTATAGTATTATGATATAACGTATAACGTTGTATAGTATTAGGATATAACGTATAACGTTATATACTCTTACGATATAGAGTATAACGTTACTTGGTATTACGATATAACGTATAACGCTATATGCCATTACAATATAACGCATAACGTTCTATAGTATTACGATATAACGTATAACGTCGTATGGTATTAGGATATAACGTATAACTTTATATACAAATACGATATAAGGCATAACGTTGTATAGTATTAGAATATAACGTATAACGTTATATACAATTACGATATAGAATAGAACGTTATTTACTATTGTGATATAACGTATATCGATATGTACCAGTACGATGTATGGTATAACGTTATATACTATTACGATATATCGTATAACTTTATATACTAGTACGATTTAGAGTATAACGTTATTTAGTATTACGATATAACGTATAACGATATGTACCAATACGATATATGGTATAACGTTATATACTATTACGATATAGCGTATAACGTTGTATACTATTACGATATGACGTATAACGTTGTATAGTATTAGGATATAACGTATAACGTTATATACTATTACCATATGTCGTATAAAGTTATATACTATCACGATATAACGTATAACGATATATACCACTACGATATATGGTACAACGTTATATACTATTACGATATAACGTATGACGTTGTATAGTATTAGGTTATAACGTATAACGTTGTATAGTATTAGGATATAACGTATAACGTTATACACAATTACGATATAAGGCATAACGTTGTATAGTCATAGGATATAATGTATAACGTTATATACTATTACGATATAGCGTATAACGTTGTATACTATTACGATATAACGTATAACGTTGTATAGTATTAGGATATAACGTATAACGTTATATACTATTACGATATAACGTATAACGTTGTATTGTATTAGGATATAACGTATAACGTTATATACTATTACGATATAACGTATAATGTTGTATAGTATTAGGATATAACGTATAACGTTATATGCTATTACGATATATGGTATAACGTTATATACTATTACGATATATGGTATAACGTTATATACTATTACGATATATAGTATAACGTTGTATGGTGTTACGATATAACGTTATATAGTATTACGTTATAACGTATAACGTTATATACTATTACGACATAACGTATAACGTTGTGAAGTATTAGGATATAACGTATAACGTTATATACTCTTACGATATAGAGTATAACGTTACTTGGTATTACGATATAACGTATAACGCTATATGCCATTACAATATAACGCATAACGTTCTATAGTATTACGATATAACGTATAACGTCGTATAGTATTAGGATATAACGTATAACGTTATATGCTATTACGATATAACGTATAACGTTGTATAGTATTAGGGTATAACGTATAACGTTTTATACTATTACGATATATGGTGTAACGTTATATACTATTACGATATATAGTATAACGTTGTATGGTGTTACGATATAACGTTATATAATATTACGTTATAACGTATAACGTTATACACAATTACGATATAAGGCATAACGTTATATAGTATTAGGATATAACGTCTAACGTTGTAAACTATTACGATATAGCGTATAACGTTGTATACTATTACGATATAACGTATAACGTTGTATAGTATTAGGATATAACGTATAACGTTATATACTCTTACGATATAGAGTATAACGTTACTTGGTATTACGATATAACGTATAACGCTATATGCCATTACAATATAACGCATAACGTTCTATAGTATTACGATATAACGTATAACGTCGTATGGTATTAGGATATAACGTATAACGTTATATACAAATACGATATAAGGCATAACGTTGTATAGTATTAGAATATAACGTATAACGTTATATACAATTACGATATAGAATAGAACGTTATTTACTATTGTGATATAACGTATATCGATATGTACCAGTACGATGTATGGTATAACGTTATATACTATTACGATATATCGTATAACTTTATATACTAGTACGATTTAGAGTATAACGTTATTTAGTATTACGATATAACGTATAACGATATGTACCAATACGATATATGGTATAACGTTATATACTATTACGATATAGCGTATAACGTTGTATACTATTACGATATGACGTATAACGTTGTATAGTATTAGGATATAACGTATAACGTTATATACTATTACCATATGTCGTATAAAGTTATATACTATCACGATATAACGTATAACGATATATACCACTACGATATATGGTACAACGTTATATATTATTACGATATAACGTATAACGTTGTATAGTATTAGGATATAACGTATAACGTTGTATAGTATTAGGATATAACGTATAACGTTATACACAATTACGATATAAGGCATAACGTTGTATAGTCATAGGATATAACGTATAACGTTATATACTATTACGATATAGCGTATAACGTTGTATACTATTACGATATAACGTATAACGTTGTATAGTATTAGGATATAACGTATAACGTTATATACTATTACGATATAACGTATAACGTTGTATAGTATTAGGATATAACGTATAACGTTATATACTATTACGATATAACGTATAACGTTGTATAGTATTAGGATATAACGTATGACGTTATATACTATTACGATATATGGTGTAACGTTATATACTATTACGATATATAGCATAACGTTGTATGGTGTTACGATATAACGTTATATAATATTACGTTATAACATATAACGTTATACACAATTACGATATAAGGCATAACGTTGTATAGTCATAGGATATAACGTATAACGTTATATACTATTACGATATAACGTATAACGTTGTATAGTATTAGGATATAATGTATAACGTTATATACTATTACGATATAACGTATAACGTTGTATAGTATTAGGATATAACGTATGACGTTATATTCTATTATGATATATGGTATAACGTTATATACTATTACGATATAACGTATAACCTTGTATAGTATTAGGATATAACGTATAACGTTATATACTATTATGATATAGAGTATAACGTTATTTAGTATTACGATACAACGTATAACGATATATACCAGTACGATATATGGTATAACGTTATATACTATTACAATATAACGTACAACGTTGTATAGTATTAGGATATAACCTATTACGTTATATATTATTACGATATAGCGTATAACATTATATACTATTACGATATAACGTATAACGTTATATAATATTACGATATAACGTATAACGTTGTATAGTATTAGGATATAACGTATAACGTTATATACTATTACGATATAACGTATAACGTTGTATAATATTACGATATAACGTATAACGTTGTATAGTATTAGAATATAACGTATAACGTTATATACTTTTACGATACAACGTATAAGGTTGTATAGTATTAGGATATAACGTATAACGTTATATACTATTACGATATAACGTATAACGTTGTATAGTATTAGGATATAACGTATAACGTTGTATAGTATTAGGATATAACGTATAACGTTATATACTATTACGATATAACGTATAACGTTATATAATAATACCATATAACGCATAACGTTCTATAGTATTACGATATAACGTATAACGTAATATAGCATTACGATATATCGTATAACGTTATGTAGCTTTACGATATATGGTATAACGTTATATACTATTACGATATATGGTATAGCGTTATATACTATTACGATATATAGTATAACGTTGTATGGTGTTGCGATATAACGTTATATAGTATTACGTTATAACGTATAACGTTATATACTATTACGACATAACGTATAACGTTGTGAAGTATTAGGATATAACGTATAACGTTATATACTATTACGATATAAGGCATAACGTTGTATAGTATTAGAATATAACGTATAACGTTATATACTATTACGATATAGAGTATAACGTTAATTAGTATTACGATATAACGTATAACGATATGTACAGGTACGATATATGGTATAACGTTATACACTATTACAATTTAACGTACAACGTTGTATAGTATTAGGATATAACGTATAACGTTATATACTATTACGATATAGCGTATAACATTATATACTATTACGATATAACGTATAACGTTATATAATATTACGATATAACGTATAACGTTGTATAGTATTAGGATATACCGTATAACGTTATATACTATTACGATATAACGTATAACGTTGTATAATATTACGATATATGGTATAACGTTATATACTATTACGATATATAGTATAACGTTGTATGGTGTTACGATATAACGTTATATAGTATTACGTTATAACGTATAACGTTATATACTATTACGACATAACGTATAACGTTGTATAGTATTACGATATAACGTATAACGTTATATACTATTACGATTTAACGTATAACGTTGTATAGTATTAGGATATAACGTATAACGTTATATACTATTACGATATATGGTATAACGTTATATACTATTACGATATATAGTAAAACGTTGTATGGTGTTACGACATAACGTTATATATTATTACGTTATAACGTATAACGTTGTATAGTATTAGGATATAACGTATAACGTTATATACTATTACGATATAACGTATAACGTTGTATAGTATTAGGATATAACGTATAACGTTATATACTATTACGATATATGGTATAACGTTATATACTATTACGATATATAGTAAAACGTTGTATGGTGTTACGACATAACGTTATATATTATTACGTTATAACGTATAACGTTGTATAGTATTACGATATAACGTATAACGTTATATACTATTACGATTTAACGTATAACGTTGTATAGTATTAGGATATAACGTATAACGTTATATACTATTACGATATAACGTATAACGTTGTATAGTATTAGGATATAACGTATAACGTTATATACTATTACGATATATGGTATAACGTTATATACTATTACGATATATAGTAAAACGTTGTATGGTGTTACGACATAACGTTATATATTATTACGTTATAACGTATAACGTTATACACAATTACGATATAAGGCATGACGTTGGATAGTATTAGGATATGACGTATAACGTTATATACTATTACGATATAGCGTATAGCGTTGTATACTATTACGATAATACGTATAACGTTGTATAGTATTATGATATAACGTATAACGTTGTATAGTATTAGGATATAACGTATAACGTTATATGCTATTACGATATAACGTATAACGTTGTATAGTATTAGGGTATAACGTATAACGTTTTATACTATTACGATATATGGTGTAACGTTATATACTATTACGATATATAGTATAACGTTGTATGGTGTTACGATATAACGTTATATAATATTACGTTATAACGTATAACGTTATACACAATTACGATATAAGGCATAACGTTATATAGTATTAGGATATAACGTCTAACGTTGTAAACTATTACGATATAGCGTATAACGTTGTATACTATTACGATAATACGTATAACGTTGTATAGTATTATGATATAACGTATAACGTTGTATAGTATTAGGATATAACGTATAACGTTATATACTCTTACGATATAGAGTATAACGTTACTTGGTATTACGATATAACGTATAACGCTATATGCCATTACAATATAACGCATAACGTTCTATAGTATTACGATATAACGTATAACGTCGTATGGTATTAGGATATAACGTATAACGTTATATACAAATACGATATAAGGCATAACGTTGTATAGTATTAGAATATAACGTATAACGTTATATACAATTACGATATAGAATAGAACGTTATTTACTATTGTGATATAACGTATATCGATATGTACCAGTACGATGTATGGTATAACGGTATATACTATTACGATATATCGTATAACTTTATATACTAGTACGATTTAGAGTATAACGTTATTTAGTATTACGATATAACGTATAACGATATGTACCAATACGATATATGGTATAACGTTATATACTATTACGATATAGCGTATAACGTTGTATACTATTACGATATGACGTATAACGTTGTATAGTATTAGGATATAACGTATAACGTTATATACTATTACCATATGTCGTATAAAGTTATATACTATCACGATATAACGTATAACGATATATACCACTACGATATATGGTACAACGTTATATACTATTACGATAAAACGTATAACGTTGTATAGTATTAGGATATAACGTATAACGTTGTATAGTATTAGGATATAACGTATAACGTTATACACAATTACGATATAAGGCATAACGTTGTATAGTCATAGGATATAATGTATAACGTTATATACTATTACGATATAGCGTATAACGTTGTATACTATTACGATATAACGTATAACGTTGTATAGTATTAGGATATAACGTATAACGTTATATACTATTACGATATAACGTATAACGTTGTATTGTATTAGGATATAACGTATAACGTTATATACTATTACGATATAACGTATAATGTTGTATAGTATTAGGATATAACGTATAACGTTATATGCTATTACGATATATGGTATAACGTTATATACTATTACGATATATGGTATAACGTTATATACTATTACGATATATAGTATAACGTTGTATGGTGTTACGATATAACGTTATATAGTATTACGTTATAACGTATAACGTTATATACTATTACGACATAACGTATAACGTTGTGAAGTATTAGGATATAACGTATAACGTTATATACTATTAGGATATAAGGCATAACGTTGTATAGTATTAGAATATAACGTATAACGTTATATACTATTACGATATAGAGTATAACGTTAATTAGTATTACGATATAACGTATAACGATATGTACAAGTACGATATATGGTATAACGTTATATACTATTACAATATAACGTACAACGTTGTATAGTATTAGGATATAACGTATAACGTTATATACTATTAGGATATAGCGTATAACATTATATACTATTACGATATAACGTATAACGTTATATAATATTACGATATAACGTATAACGTTGTATAGTATTAGGATATACCGTATAACGTCATATACTATTACGATATAACGTATAACGTTGTATAATATGACGATATAACGTATAACGTTGTATAATATTACGATATAACGTATAACGTTGTATAGTATTAGGATATAACGTATAACGTTATATACCATTACGATATAACGTATAACGTTGTATAATATTACGATATAACGTATAACGTCGTATAGTATTAGGATATAACGTATAACGTTATATACTATTACGAATATAACGTATAAGGTTGTATAGTATTAGGTTATAACGTATAACGTTATATACTATTACGATATAACGTATAACGTTGTATAGTATTACGATATAACGTATAACGTTATATACTATTACGATTTAACGTATAACGTTGTATAGTATTAGGATATAACGTATAACGTTATATACTATTACGATATAACGTATAACGTTGTATAGTATTAGGATATAACGTATAACGTTATATACTATTACGGTATATGGTATAACGTTATATACTATTACGATATATAGTAAAACGTTGTATGGTGTTACGACATAACGTTATATATTATTACGTTATAACGTATAACGATATACACAATTATGATATAAGGCATGACGTTGGATAGTATTAGGATATGACGTATAACGTTATATACTATTACGATATAACGTATAACGTTGTATAGTAAAACGATATAACGTATAACGTTATATACTGTTACGATATAACGTATAAACGTTGTATAGTATTAGGATATAACGTATAACGTTGTATAGTATTAGGATATAACGTGTAACATTATATACTACTACGATATAACGTATAAACGTTGTATAGTATTAGGATATAACGTATAACGTTATATACTATTACGATATATCGTATAAAGTTATATACTATTACGATATAACGTATAACGTTGTATAGTATTAGGATATAACGTATAACGTTATATACTATTACGATATAACGTATAACGTTGTATAATATTACGATATAACGTATAACGTCGTATAGTATTAGGATATAACGTATAACGTTATATACTATTACGATATATCGTATAAAGTTATATACTAATACGATATAACGTATAACGTTGTATAGTATTAGGATATAACGTATAACGTTATATACTATTACGATACGGCGTATAACGTTATATAGTATTACGATATAACGTATAACATTGTATAGTATTAGGATATAACGTATAACGTTATATACTATTGCGGTATATCGTATAACGTTATATACTATTACGATATAACGTATAACGTTGTATAGTATTAGGATATAACGTATAACGTTATATACTATTACGATATAACGTATAACGTTGTATAGTATTAGGATATAACGTATGACGTTATATACTATTACGATATATGGTGTAAACGTTATATACTATTACGATATATAGCATAACGTTGTATGGTGTTACGATATAACGTTATATAATATTACGTTATAACATATAACGTTATACACAATTACGATATAAGGCATAACGTTGTATAGTCATAGGATATAACGTATAACGTTATATACTATTACGATATAGCGTATAACGTTGTATACTATTACGATATAACGTATAACGTTGTATAGTATTAGGATATAACGTATAACGTTATATACTATTACGATATAACGTATAACGTTGTATAGTATTAGGATATAACGTATAACGTTATATACTAATACGATATAACGTATAAACGTTGTATAGTATTAGGATATAACGTATGACGTTATATTCTATTATGATATATGGTATAACGTTATATACTATTACGATATAACGTATAACGTTGTATAGTATTAGGATATAACGTATAACCGTTATATACTATTATGATATAGAGTATAACGTTATTTAGTATTACGATACAACGTATAACGATATATACCAGTACGATATATGGTATAACGTTATATACTATTACAATATAACGTACAACGTTGTATAGTATTAGGATATAACCTATAACGTTATATATTATTACGATATAGCGTATAACATTATATACTATTACGATATAACGTATAACGTTATATAATATTACGATATAACGTATAACGTTGTATAGTATTAGGATATAACGTATAACGTTATATACTATTACGATATAACGTATAACGTTGTATAGTATTAGGATATAACGTATGACGTTATATACTATTACGATATATGGTGTAACGTTATATACTATTACGATATATAGCATAACGTTGTATGGTGTTACGATATAACGTTATATAATATTACGTTATAACATATAACGTTATACACAATTACGATATAAGGCATAACGTTGTATAGTCATAGGATATAACGTATAACGTTATATACTATTACGATATAGCGTATAACGTTGTATACTATTACGATATAACGTATATCGTTGTAATAGTATTAGGATATAACGTATAACGTTATATACTATTACGATATAACGTATAACGTTGTATAGTATTAGGATATAACGTATAACGTTATATACTAATACGATATAACGTATAAACGTTGTATAGTATTAGGATATAACGTATGACGTTATATTCTATTATGATATATGGTATAACGTTATATACTATTACGATATAACGTATAACGTTGTATAGTATTAGGATATAACGTATAACGTTATATACTATTATGATATAGAGTATAACGTTATTTAGTATTACGATACAACGTATAACGATATATACCAGTACGATATATGGTATAACGTTATATACTATTACAATATAACGTACAACGTTGTATAGTATTAGGATATAACCTATAACGTTATATATTATTACGATATAGCGTATAACATTATATACTATTACGATATAACGTATAACGTTATATAATATTACGATATAACGTATAACGTTGTATAGTATTAGGATATAACGTATAACGTTATATACTATTACGATATAACGTATAACGTTGTATAATATTACGATATAACGTATAACGTTGTATAGTATTAGAATATAACGTATAACGTTATATACTTTTACGATACAACGTATAAGGTTGTATGGTATTAGGATATAACGTATAACGTTATATACTATTACGATATAACGTATAACGTTGTATAGTATTAGGATATAACGTATAACGTTGTATAGTATTAGGATATAACGTATAACGTTATATACTATTACGATATAACGTATAACGTTATATAATAATACCATATAACGCATAACGTTCTATAGTATTACGATATAACGTATAACGTAATATAGCATTACGATATATCGTATAACGTTATGTAGCTTTACGATATATCGTATAACGTTATATACTATTACGATATAACGTATAACGTTGTATAGTATTAGGATATAACGTATAACGTTATATACTATTACGATACAACGTATAACGTTGTATTGTATTAGGATATAACGTATAACGTTATATACTATTAAGAAATAACGTATAACGTTGTATAGTATTAGGATATAACGTATAACGTTATATACTATTACGATATTTGGTATAACGTTATATACTATTACGATATATGGTATAGCGTTATATACTATTACGATATATAGTATAACGTTGTATGGTGTTGCGATATAACGTTATATAGTATTACGTTATAACGTATAACGTTATATACTATTACGACATAACGTATAACGTTGTGAAGTATTAGGATATAACGTATAACGTTATATACTATTACGATATAAGGCATAACGTTGTATAGTATTAGAATATAACGTATAACGTTATATACTATTACGATATAGAGTATAACGTTAATTAGTATTACGATATAACGTATAACGATATGTACAGGTACGATATATGGTATAACGTTATACACTATTACAATTTAACGTACAACGTTGTATAGTATTAGGATATAACGTATAACGTTATATACAATTACGATATAGCGTATAACATTATATACTATTACGATATAACGTATAACGTTATATAATATTACGATATAACGTATAACGTTGTATAGTATTAGGATATACCGTATAACGTTATATACTATTACGATATAACGTATAACGTTGTATAATATTACGATATAACGTATAACGTTGTATAGTATTAGGATATAACGTATAACGTTATATACTATTACGATATAACGTATAAGGTTGTATAGTATTAGGATATAACGTATAACGTTATATACTATTACGATATGACGTATAACGTTGTATAGTATTACGATATAACATATAACGTTATATACTATTACGATTTAACGTATAACGTTGTATAGTATTAGGATATAACGTATAACGTTATATACTATTACGATATAACGTATAACGTTGTATAGTATTAGGATATAACGTATAACGTTATATACTATTACGATATATGGTATAACGTTATATATTATTACGATATACAGTAAAACGTTGTATGGTGTTACGACATAACGTTATATAATATTACGTTATAACGTACAACGTTATACATAATTACGATATAAGGCATGACGTTGTATAGTATTAGGATATAACGTATAACGTTACATACCATTACGATATGGCGTATAACGTTGTATACTATTAGGATATAGCGTATAACGTTATATACTATTACGATTTAACGTATAACGTTGTATAGTATTACGATATAACGTATAGCGTTATATACTATTACGATATATGGCGTAACGTTATATACTATTACGATATATGGCGTAACGTTATATTGTATTACGATATATAGTATAACGTTGTATGGTGTTACGATATAACGTTATATAATATTACGTTATAACGTATAACGTTATACACAATTTTCGATATAAGGCATAACGTTATATAGTATTAGGATATAACGTATAACGTTGCATACTATTACGATATAGCGTATAACGTTGTATACTATTACGATATAACGTATAACGTTGTATAGTATTAGGATATAACGTATAACGTTATATACTATTACGATATATGGTGTAACGTTATATACTATTACGATATATAGTATAACGTTGTATGGTGTTACGATATAACGTTATATAATATTACGTTATAACGTATAACGTTATACACAATTACGATATAAGGCATAACGTTGTATAGTATTAGAATATAACGTATAACGTTATATACTATTACGATATAGAGTATAACGTTAATTAGTATTACGATATAACGTATAACGATATGTACAGGTACGATATATGGTATAACGTTATACACTATTACAATTTAACGTACAACGTTGTATAGTATTAGGATATAACGTATAACGTTATATACTATTACGATATAGCGTATAACATTATATACTATTACGATATAACGTATAACGTTATATAATATTACGATATAACGTATAACGTTATATACTATTACGACATAACGTATAACGTTGTGAAGTATTAGGATATAACGTATAACGTTATATACTATTACGATATAAGGCATAACGTTGTATAGTATTAGAATATAACGTATAACGTTATATACTATTACGATATAGAGTATAACGTTAATTAGTATTACGATATAACGTATAACGATATGTACAGGTACGATATATGGTATAACGTTATACACTATTACAATTTAACGTACAACGTTGTATAGTATTAGGATATAACGTATAACGTTATATACTATTACGATATAGCGTATAACATTATATACTATTACGATATAACGTATAACGTTATATAATATTACGATATAACGTATAACGTTGTATAGTATTAGGATATACCGTATAACATTATATACTATTACGATATAACGTGTAACGTTGTATAATATTACGATATAACGTATAACGTTGTATAGTATTAGGATATAACGTATAACGTTATATACTATTACGATATAACGTATATGGTTGTATAGTATTAGGATATAACGTATAACGTTATATACTATTACGATATAACGTATAACGTTGTATAGTATTAGGATATAACGTATAACGTTATATACTATTACGATATATGGTATAACGTTATATACTATTACGATATATAGTATAACGTTGTATGGTGTTACGATATAACGTTATATAGTATTACGTTATAACGTATAACGTTATATACTATTACGACATAACGTATAACGTTGTGAAGTATTAGGATATAACGTATAACGTTATATACTATTACGATATAAGGCATAACGTTGTATAGTATTAGAATATAACGTATAACGTTATATACTATTACGATATAGAGTATAACGTTAATTAGTATTACGATATAACGTATAACGATATGTACAGGTACGATATATGGTATAACGTTATACACTATTACAATTTAACGTACAACGTTGTATAGTATTAGGATATAACGTATAACGTTATATACTATTACGATATAGCGTATAACATTATATACTATTACGATATAACGTATAACGTTATATAATATTACGATATAACGTATAACGTTGTATAGTATTAGGATATACCGTATAACATTATATACTATTACGATATAACGTGTAACGTTGTATAATATTACGATATAACGTATAACGTTGTATGGTATTAGGATATAACGTATAACGTTATATACTATTACGATATAACGTATATGGTTGTATAGTATTAGGATATAACGTATAACGTTATATACTATTACGATATGACGTATAACGTTGTATAGTATTACGATATAACGTATAACGTTATATACTATTACGATTTAACGTATAACGTTGTATAGTATTAGGATATAACGTATAACGTTATATACTATTACGATATAACGTATAACGTTGTATAGTATTAGGATATAACGTATAACGTTATATACTATTACGATATATGGTATAACGTTATATATTATTACGATATACAGTAAAACGTTGTATGGTGTTACGACATAACGTTATATAATATTACGTTATAACGTACAACGTTATACACAATTACGATATAAGGCATGACGTTGTATAGTATTATGATATAACGTATAACGTTATATACCATTACGATATAGCGTATAACGTTGTATACTATTAGGATATAGCGTATAACGTTATATACTATTACGATTTAACGTATAACGCTGTATAGTATTACGATATAACGTATAACGTTATATACTATTACGATATATGGCGTAACGTTATATACTATTACGATATATGGCGTAACGTTATATACTATTACGATATATGGCGTAACGTTATATACTATTACGATAAATGGCGTAACGTTATATTGTATTACGATATATAGTATAACGTTGTATGGTGTTACGATATAACGTTATATAATATTACGTTATAACGTATAACGTTATACACAATTTTCGATATAAGGCATAACGTTATATAGTATTAGGATATAACGTATAACGTTGCATACTTTTACGATATAGCGTATAACGTTGTATACTATTACGATATAACGTATAACGTTGTATAGTGTCACGTCCCGCGTTCCGCACGTGACGCCACGAACCAATAACTTATGAATAATTAAACACGACCAATAATAATAAATTAACTAATAACTAACCAATCAAAATAAAAAGAATTATACGACAGACAATCAAAATGAAATAAATGAATCAATAAGAAGAAACACTACAACCAATCAGCAATGACATATAAAATACAAATAAAATGAAATAATTAAATGAACCAATAAATAAAACAAACCGCGATTCAAATGTATGAGATTTCTCTGCGAAAACACATGTATATACACACACGTGTATGCATATCTGTGTGTGTGACCCACTTCGTGAATCTGAATAATTGGTAATCTAATAAAATATAAAAGAAATAAAATATACTACATTACACCAGCATTCTAATAAAAGTGAAAATTGTATACAAGATTACTCTGCGACACACACATATATAGATATACACATGCGTACGCGTATCTTTGGGAAAAATTCATAATATATATATATATATATGTATGTATACGTTATTAAACCATTAAAACGCAAAGAAATAAATATATAGATTTACATTTCTACAAACCTAGAGAATTATATACGAAATCCACATTATGGAATATTCAACCAATTAACGATCCGAGAAACAATGAGAATAACAATACGCGCACATATACATATGCATATATATATTTTACATAATGGAAAATTACATTGTGAAATGTATATATATATATACACATATTATTATATCGAACAACTACTCATCTAATATACAAAACCACCTTGTAAAAATTACATTACTGAACATTCAACTAAACCAACTGAAGATTTAGTATAATAATATATAATAATATAATAATATATATATATACATAGATATGTGAAATAGCGTTGTATGTAACCGGAAACAATACAAATGTCACACGACTTCTTCAACAACTTCGACTCTTCGTTCCTGCCGACAACACCTCACACGATGACTGCGTCTTCTAGGGCCACTTACGGATTCTTTACAATTCTTCTTCTTCTTGCACTGAAATATCATATGCAGTGAATAAAACACGAAAGAAGCAGGATGAACTAAATAAAAGAAATCATAACAAGATACACACCGAGACAATCCGCATGGGAACCTCTGACAAAGTATCTATCATTAAATGCATAATAATCAAGATGCACAAACCTCATCTGGAAGTCGACACCACTCACAGCGTGCCAATGCAAGGGAGGAAAACGAATGAAATTGTATTTCGTGAAGACGTTTCACCACTTTCCATAGATCAGAAACTGGAGTTACACAACTAATAACCTAATAACAAGAAGGTAATATAAAATATACACGATTTAATATATAGCAAATATGGACATATAAATCTACAAGGAGCAAAATATATCTCATATTGTCAAATAAAACCAAATTGTCAAAAGATCATCAGGACACGACGCCAACGAAGGTGCCACTGTGCCTATTTGGATGGAAAACCGCCACTTCAGCATCATCCCTCGCACATATTCACACACGCACGTCGATCACGTCATCTCGTACCATTCACATATCTTCTTCCTCTTGCGCTAAAACAAATTCACAAGTTTAAGGAAACAAACAACATGCGAAACGAGATAGAATACTAAAAACACATACTCACACAGTTCGCACAGGCGCGGACGCTTTTGTATCCATCACTCAACATAACCTGTAATCATCAAAATCCACGTTCTCTCATGGAAACTCTAAAAACCTGCAGCATTGCGATTCCCACCGGAACGAACTGTCACGTGACTGTCATCCCATTGGGGATGTCATTATAAAAAGCGTAGCGACACAATTCAAATCAGAGTAATTGTTAGCGGGTCAGTTGAATAAAGGAATAGAAGAGAGTAATTGTTAGCGTTCGGGAGAATTTAGCGAAAAATAAACAAGAGTCAGATTAATTGTTAGCGTTAGCGTTAGCGATTAATTGTTAGTGGTTCAGTTAGAACAATCAGAGTAATTGTGAAAAGAGAGTAACTGCCATTAATTGGTTCAGTTAGAATATAGTCAGAGAAATTGTTAGCGTTCGGGAGAATTTAACGAAATTAAAGAAGAGTAATTCAGTTAGAATAAAGAAATAGGATAGAGCAATTGTGATTAGTTGGTTCAGGAGAATTTAGCGAAAATAAGGAGAGTAATTGTTAGTCGTTCAATTGAATTTGAGTGAGTCTGATATCAGTTCGTTCAGTTGATTTAATTAGAATTTAAGTTAGGATTAGAGAATAATTGTTCGTTCCAGTTCGAGTTTAAGAATTACGAGATATAAATGTTATTAGTCAGTTCGAATTATAAAATAATTGTTATTAGTCAGTTAGAATCAAAACAATAGTTGGCTCAAGTTTTTGTGTTAGAATTTCGAATTGTTAAACACGTCCGGACACACTGTTGTTTACACTGTTCAAATTAAATAAAGATTAAAACGAAAAATTATAGAAGTGTCGATCTTTGTAAAACCGGAATCACCCCAGCGGCCTGCCCGTTCATCAGCGGAGACCAACGTCAGGTGAGTTAACTTTAATTATTATTAATAATTAATAATTAAAATAATAAATAATATCAATGATTAGTATAATTCGTCATTAATTCCGCCTGTAATAATTATTTATAATATAATTATTTATTCCAAACAATCCTCTCCCGTGCTAGTATTCCTGCGCATAGCAGGTTAGCCGAAACGTGGAGATTGTTGACCTGTGGCCTAAACTCCGATCAACGCTACATAATCTAACAAGAAATATCTAATTGAAACAGTCCTTAGACTGTTTCTGGTGGCAGCGACTACTACATTGTTTAAAATTTCAAAATTTGGATAGCGAAACGTAACAATAGTATTAGGATATAACGTATAACGTTATATACTATTACGATATATCGTATAAAGTTATATACTATTACGATATAACGTATAACGATATATACCAGTACGATATATGGCATAACGTTATATACTATTACAATATAACGTACAACGTTGTATAGTATTAGGATATAACGTATAACGTTATATACTATTACGATATAGCGTATAACATTATATACTATTACGATATAACGTATAACGTTATATAATATTACGATATAACGTATAACGTTGTATAGTATTAGGATATAACATATAACGTTATATACTATTACGATATAACGTATAACGTTGTATAATATTACGATATAACGTATAACGTTGTATAGTATTAGGATATAACGTATAACGTTATATACTATTACCATATAACGTATAACTTTGTATAGTATTAGGATATAACGTATAACGTTATATGCTATTACGATATAACGTATAACGCTGTATAGTATTAGGATCTAACGTATAACGTTATATACTATTACGATATATGGTGTAACGTTATATACTATTACGATATATAGTATAACGTTGTATGGTGTTACGATATAACGTTATATAATAATACGTTATAACGTATAACGTTATACACAATTACGATATAAGGCATAACGTTGTATAGTCATAGGATATAACGTATAACGTTATATACTATTACGATATAACGTATAACGTTGTATAGTATTAGGATATAACGTATAACGTTATATTCTATTATGATATATGGTGTAACGTTATATACTATTACGATATATACTAAAACGTTGTATGGTGTTACGATATAACGTTATATAATATTACGTTATAACGTATAACGTTATACACAATTACGATATAAGGCATAAAGTTGTATGGTCATAGGATATAACGTATAACGTTATATACTATTACGATATAGCGTATAACGCTATATACTCTTACGATATAGCGTATAACGTTGTATACTATTACGATATAACGTATAACGTTATATACTATTACGATATAACGTATAACGTAATATAGCATTGCGATATACCGTATAACGTTATGTAGCATTACGATATATCGTTTAACGTTATGTACTATTACGATACAAGGTATAACGTTGTATAGTATTAGGATATAACGTATAACGTTATATACTATTACGATATAGAGTATAACGGTATTTAGTATTACGATTTAACGTATAACGCTATATACCATTACAATATAACGCATAACGTTCTATAGTATTACGATATAACGTATAACGTTGTATAGTATTAGGATATAACGTATAACGTTATATACTATTACGATATAGAGTATAACGTTATTTAGTATTACGATATAACGTATAACGATATATAACACTACGATATATGGTATAACGCTATATACCTTTACGATATAACGTATAACGTTGTATAGTATTAGGATATAACGTATAACGTTGTATAGTATTAGGATATACCGTATAACGTTGTATAGTATTAGGATATAACGTATAACGTTGTATAGTATTAGGATATAACGTATAACGTTATATACTATTACGATATAGAGTATAACGTTATTTAGTATTACGATTTAACGTATAACGCTATACATCATTACAATATAACGCATAACGTTCTATAGTATTACGATATAACGTATAACGTTGTATAGTATTAGGATATACCGTATAACGTTATATACTATTACGATATAACGTATAACGTTGTATAATATTACGATATAACGTATAACGTTGTATAGTATTAGGATATAACGTATAACGTTATATACTATTACGATATAACGTATAACGTTGTATAATATTACGATATAACGTATAACGTCGTATAGTATTAGGATATAACGTCTAACGTTGTAAACTATTACGATATAGCGTATAACGTTGTATACTATTACGATATAACGTATAACGTTGTATAGTATTAGGATATAACGTATAACGTTATATACTCTTACGATATAGAGTAAAACGTTGTATGGTGTTACGACACAACGTTATATATTATTAGGTTATAACATATAACGATATACACAATTACGATATAAGGCATGACGTTGTATAGTATTACGATATAACGTATAACGTTATATACTATTACGATATAACGTATAACGTTGTATAGTATTAGGATATAACGTATAACGTTGTATAGTATTAGGATATAACGTATAACGTTATATACTATTACGATATAACGTATAAGGTTGTATAGTATTAGGATATAACGTATAACGTTATATACTATTACGATATGACGTATAACGTTGTATAATATTACGATATAACGTATAACGTTGTATAGTATTAGAATATAACGTATAACGTTATATACTATTACGATACAACGTATAAGGTTGTATAGTATTAGGATATAACCTATAACGTTATATACTATTACGATATAGCGTATAACATTATATACTATTAAGATATAACGTATAAAGTTATATAATATTACGATATAACGTATAACGTTGTATAGTATTAGGATATAACGTATAACGTTATATACTATTACGATATAACGTATAACGTTGTATAATATTACGATATAACGTATAACGTTGTATAGTATTAGAATATAACGTATAACGTTATATACTATTACGATACAACGTATAAGGTTGTATAGTATTAGGATATAACGCATAACGTTATATACTATTACGATATAACGTATAACGTTGTATAGTATTACGATATAACGTATAACGTTGTATAGTATTAGGATATAACGTATAACGTTGTATAGTATTAGGATATAACGTATAACATTATATAATATTACGATATAACGTATAACGTTGTATAGTATTAGGATATAACGTATAACGTTATATACTATTAGGATATAACGTATAACGTTATATACTATTACGATATAACGTATAACGTTATATAATAATACCATATAACGCATAACGTTCTATAGTATTACGATATAACGTATAACGTAATATAGCATTACGATATATCGTAGAACGTTATGTAGCTTTACGATATATCGTATAACGTTATATACTATTACGATATAACGTATAACGTTGTATAGTATTAGGACATAACGTATAACGTTATATACTATTACGATACAACGTATAACGTTGTATTGTATTAGGATATAACGTATAACGTTATATACTATTACGATATAACGTATAACGTTGTATAGTATTAGGATATAACGTATAACGTTATATACTATTACGATATAACGTATAACGTTGTATAGTATTAGGATATAACGTATAACGTTATATACTATTATGATATAGAGTATAACGTTATTTAGTATTACGATACAACGTATAACGATATATACCAGTACAATATATGGTATAACGTTATATACTATTACAATATAACGTACAACGTTGTATAGTATTAGGATATAACCTATAACGTTATATACTATTACGATATAGCGTATAACATTATATACTATTACGATATAACGTATAACGTTATATAATATTACGATATAACGTATAACGTTGTATAGTATTAGGATATAACGTATAACGTTATATACTATTACGATATAACGTATAACGTTGTATAATATTACGATATAACGTATAACGTTGTATAGTATTAGAATATAACGTATAACGTTATATACTATTACGATACAACGTATAAGGTTGTATAGTATTAGGATATAACGTATAACGTTATATACTATTACGATATAACGTATAACGTTGTATAGTATTACGATATAACGTATAACGTTGTATAGTATTAGGATATAACGTATAACGTTGTATAGTATTAGGATATAACGTATAACGTTATATAATATTACGATATAACGTATAACGTTGTATAGTATTAGGAAATAACGTATAACGTTATATACTATTACGATATAACGTATAACGTTATATAATAATACCATATAACGCATAACGTTCTATAGTATTACGATATAACGTATAACGTAATATAGCATTACGATATATCGTAGAACGTTATGTAGCTTTACGATATATCGTATAACGTTATATACTATTACGATATAACGTATAACGTTGTATAGTATTAGGATATAACGTATAACGTTATATACTATTACGATACAACGTATAACGTTGTATTGTATTAGGATATAACGTATAACGTTATATACTATTACGATATAACGTATAACGTTGTATAGTATTAGGATATAACGTATAACGTTATATACTATTACGATATATGGTATAACGTTATATACTATTACGATATATGGTATAACGTTATATACTATTACGATATATAGTATAACGTTGTATGGTGTTACGATATAACGTTATATAGTATTACGTTATAACGTATAACGTTATATACTATTACGACATAACGTATAACGTTGTGAAGTATTAGGATATAACGTATAACGTTATATACTATTACGATATAAGGCATAACGTTGTATAGTATTAGAATATAACGTATAACGTTATATACTATTACGATATAGAGTGTAACGTTAATTAGTATTACGATATAATGTATAACGATATGTACAGGTACGATATATGGTATAACGTTATACACTATTACAATTTAACGTACAACGTTGTATAGTATTAGGATATAACGTATAACGTTATATACTATTACGATATAAGGCATAACGTTGTATAGTATTAGAATATAACGTATAACGTTATATACTATTACGATATAGAGTGTAACGTTAATTAGTATTACGATATAATGTATAACGATATGTACAGGTACGATATATGGTATAACGTTATACACTATTACAATTTAACGTACAACGTTGTATAGTATTAGGATATAACGTATAACGTTATATACTATTACGATATAGCGTATAACATTATATACTATTACGATATAACGTATAACGTTATATAATATTACGATATAACGTATAACGTTGTATAGTATTAGGATATACCGTATAACGTTATATGCTATTACGATATAACGTGTAACGTTGTATAATATTACGATATAACGTATAACGTTGTATAGTATTAGGATATAACGTATAACGTTATATACTATTACGATATAACGTATAAGGTTGTATAGTATTAGGATATAACGTATAACGTTATATACTAATACGATATGACGTATAACGTTGTATAGTATTACGATATAACGTATAACGTTATATACTATTACGATTTAACGTATAACGTTGCATAGTATTAGGATATAACGTATAACGTTATATACTATTACGATATAACGTATAACGTTGTATAGTATTAGGATATAACGTATAACGTTATATACTATTACGATATATGGTATAACGTTATATATTATTACGATATACAGTAAAACGTTGTATGGTGTTACGACATAACGTTATATAATATTACGTTATAACGTACAACGTTATACACAATTACGATATAAGGCATGACGTTGTATAGTATTAGGATATAACGTATAACGTTATATACCATTACGATATAGCGTATAACGTTGTATACTATTAGGATATAGCGTATAACGTTATATACTATTACGATTTAACGTATAACGTTGTATAGTATTACGATATAACGTATAACGTTATATACTATTACGATATATGGCGTAACGTTATATACTATTACGATATATGGCGTAACGTTATATTGTATTACGATATATAGTATAACGTTGTATGGTGTTACGATATAACGTTATATAATATTACGTTATAACGTATAACGTTATACACAATTTTCGATATAAGGCATAACGTTATATAGTATTAGGATATAACGTATAACGTTGCATACTATTACGATATAGCGTGTAACGTTGTATACTATTACGATATAACGTATAACGTTGTATAGTATTAGGATATAACGTATAACGTTATATACTATTACGATATATGGTGTAACGTTATATACTATTACGATATATAGTATAACGTTGTATGGTGTTACGATATAACGTTATATAATATTACGTTATAACGTATAACGTTATACACAATTACGATATAAGGCATAACGTTGTATAGTCATAGGATATAACGTATAACGTTATATACTATTACGATATAGCGCATAACGTTGTATACTATTACGATATAACGTATAACGTTGTATAGTATTAGGATATAACGTATAACGTTATATACTATTACGATATAACGTATAACGTTGTATAGTATTAGGATATAACGTATAACGTTATATACTATTACGATATAACGTATAACGTTGTATAGTATTAGGATATAACGTATGACGTTATATTCTATTATGATATATGGTATAACGTTATATACTATTACGATATAACGTATAACGTTGTATAGTATTAGGATATAACGTATAACGTTATATACTATTATGATATAGAGTATAACGTTATTTAATATTACGATACAACGTATAACGATATATACCAGTACGATATATGGTATAACGTTATATACTATTACAATATAACGTACAACGTTGTATAGTATTAGGATATAACCTATAACGTTATATACTATTACGATATAGCGTATAACATTATATACTATTACGATATAACGTATAACGTTATATAATATTACGATATAACGTATAACGTTGTATAGTATTAGGATATAACGTATAACGTTGTATAGTATTAGGATATAACGTATAACGTTATATACTATTACGATATAACGTATAAGGTTGTATAGTATTAGGATATAACGTATAACGTTATATACTATTACGATATGACGTATAACGTTGTATAATATTACGATATAACGTATAACGTTGTATAGTATTAGAATATAACGTATAACGTTATATACTATTACGATACAACGTATAAGGTTGTATAGTATTAGGATATAACCTATAACGTTATATACTATTACGATATAGCGTATAACATTATATACTATTAAGATATAACGTATAACGTTATATAATATTACGATATAACGTATAACGTTGTATAGTATTAGGATATAACGTATAACGTTATATACTATTACGATATAACGTATAACGTTGTATAATATTACGATATAACGTATAACGTTGTATAGTATTAGAATATAACGTATAACGTTATATACTATTACGATACAACGTATAAGGTTGTATAGTATTAGGATATAACGCATAACGTTATATACTATTACGATATAACGTATAACGTTGTATAGTATTACGATATAACGTATAACGTTGTATAGTATTAGGATATAACGTATAACGTTGTATAGTATTAGGATATAACGTATAACATTATATAATATTACGATATAACGTATAACGTTGTATAGTATTAGGATATAACGTATAACGTTATATACTATTAGGATATAACGTATAACGTTATATACTATTACGATATAACGTATAACGTTATATAATAATACCATATAACGCATAACGTTCTATAGTATTACGATATAACGTATAACGTAATATAGCATTACGATATATCGTAGAACGTTATGTAGCTTTACGATATATCGTATAACGTTATATACTATTACGATATAACGTATAACGTTGTATAGTATTAGGACATAACGTATAACGTTATATACTATTACGATACAACGTATAACGTTGTATTGTATTAGGATATAACGTATAACGTTATATACTATTACGATATAACGTATAACGTTGTATAGTATTAGGATATAACGTATAACGTTATATACTATTACGATATAACGTATAACGTTGTATAGTATTAGGATATAACGTATGACGTTATATTCTATTATGATATATGGTATAACGTTATATACTATTACGATATAACGTATAACGTTGTATAGTATTAGGATATAACGTATAACGTTATATACTATTATGATATAGAGTATAACGTTATTTAGTATTACGATACAACGTATAACGATATATACCAGTACAATATATGGTATAACGTTATATACTATTACAATATAACGTACAACGTTGTATAGTATTAGGATATAACCTATAACGTTATATACTATTACGATATAGCGTATAACATTATATACTATTACGATATAACGTATAACGTTATATAATATGACGATATAACGTATAACGTTGTATAGTATTAGGATATAACGTATAACGTTATATACTATTACGATATAACGTATAACGTTGTATAATATTACGATATAACGTATAACGTTGTATAGTATTAGAATATAACGTATAACGTTATATACTATTACGATACAACGTATAAGGTTGTATAGTATTAGGATATAACGTATAACGTTATATACTATTACGATATAACGTATAACGTTGTATAGTATTACGATATAACGTATAACGTTGTATAGTATTAGGATATAACGTATAACGTTGTATAGTATTAGGATATAACGTATAACGTTATATAATATTACGATATAACGTATAACGTTGTATAGTATTAGGAAATAACGTATAACGTTATATACTATTACGATATAACGTATAACGTTATATAGTAATACCATATAACGCATAACGTTCTATAGTATTACGATATAACGTATAAAGTAATATAGCATTACGATATATCGTAGAACGTTATTTAGCTTTACGATATATCGTATAACGTTATATACTATTACGATATAACGTATAACGTTGTATAGTATTAGGATATAACGTATAACGTTATATACTATTACGATATAACGTATAACGTTGTATAGTATTAGGATATAACGTATAACGTTATATACTATTACGATATATGGTATAACGTTATATACTATTACGATATATGGTATAACGTTATATACTATTACGATATATAGTATAACGTTGTATGGTGTTACGATATAACGTTATATAGTATTACGTTATAACGTATAACGTTATATACTATTACGACATAACGTATAACGTTGTGAAGTATTAGGATATAACGTATAACGTTATATACTATTACGATATAAGGCATAACGTTGTATAGTATTAGAATATAACGTATAACGTTATATACTATTACGATATAGAGTGTAACGTTAATTAGTATTACGATATAATGTATAACGATATGTACAGGTACGATATATGGTATAACGTTATACACTATTACAATTTAACGTACAACGTTGTATAGTATTAGGATATAACGTATAACGTTATATACTATTACGATATAAGGCATAACGTTGTATAGTATTAGAATATAACGTATAACGTTATATACTATTACGATATAGAGTGTAACGTTAATTAGTATTACGATATAATGTATAACGATATGTACAGGTACGATATATGGTATAACGTTATACACTATTACAATTTAACGTACAACGTTGTATAGTATTAGGATATAACGTATAACGTTATATACTATTACGATATAGCGTATAACATTATATACTATTACGATATAACGTATAACGTTATATAATATTACGATATAACGTATAACGTTGTATAGTATTAGGATATACCGTATAACGTTATATGCTATTACGATATAACGTGTAACGTTGTATAATATTACGATATAACGTATAACACGTTGTATAGTATTAGGATATAACGGTATAACGTTATATACTATTACGATATAACGTATAAGGTTGTATAGTATTAGGATATAACGTATAACGTTATATACTAATACGATATGACGTATAACGGTTGTATAGTATTACGATATAACGTATAACGTTATATACTATTACGATTTAACGTATAACGTTGCATAGTATTAGGATATAACGTATAAACGTTATATACTATTACGATATAACGTATAACGTTGTATAGTATTAGGACTATAACGTATAACGTTGTATAGTATTAGGATATAACGTATAACGTTATATACTATTACGATATAACGTATAAGGTTGTATAGTATTAGGATATAACGTATAACGTTATATACTATTACGATATGACGTATAACGTTGTATAATATTACGATATAAACGTATAACGTTGTATAGTATTAGAATATAACGTATAACGTTATATACTATTACGATACAACGTATAAGGTAGTATAGTATTAGGATATAACCTATAACGTTATATACTATTACGATATAGCGTATAACATTATATACTATTAAGATATAACGTATAAAGTTATATAATATTACGATATAACGTATAACGTTGTATAGTATTAGGATATAACGTATAACGTTATATACTATTACGATATAACGTATACGTTGTATAATATTACGATATAACGTATAACGTTAGTATAGTATTAGAATATAACGTATAACGTTATATACTATTACGATACAACGTATAAGGTTGTATAGTATTAGGATATAACGCATAACGTTATATACTATTACGATATAACGTATAACGTTGTATAGTATTACGATATATCGTATAACGTTGTATAGTATTAGGATATAACGTATAACGTTGTATAGTATTAGGATATAACGTATAACATTAATATATAATTACGATATAACGTATAACGTTGTATAGTATTAGGATATAACGTATAACGTTATATACTATTAGGATATAACCGTATAACGTTATATACTATTACGAAATAACGTAAACGTTATATAATAATACCATATAACGCATAACGTTCTATAGTATTACGATATAACGTATAACGTAATATAGCATTACGATATATCGTAGAACGTTATGTAGCTTTACGATATATCGTATAACGTTATATACTATTACGATATAACGTATAACGTTGTATAGTATTAGGACATAACGTATAACGTTATATACTATTACGATACAACGTATAACGTTGTATTGTATTAGGATATAACGTATAACGTTATATACTATTACGATATAACGTATAACGTTGTATAGTATTAGGATATAACGTATAACGTTATATACTATTACGATATAACGTATAAACGTTGTATAGTATAGGATATAACGTATAACGTTATATACTATTATGATATAGAGTATAACGTTATTTAGTATTACGATACAACGTATAACGAAATATACCAGTACAATATATGGTAGAACGTTATATACTATTACAATATAACGTACAAACGTTGTATAGTATTAGGATATAACCTATAACGTTATATACTATTACGATATAGCGTATAACATTATATACTATTACGATATAACGTATAACGTTATATAATATTACGATATAACGTATAACGTTGTATAGTATTAGGATATAACGTATAACGTTATATACTATTACGATATAACGTATAACGTTGTATAATATTACGATATAACGTATAACGTTGTATAGTATTAGAATATAACGTATAACGTTATATACTATTACGATACAACGTATAAGGTTGTATAGTATTAGGATATAACGTATAACGTTATATTACTATTACGATATAACGTATAACGTTGTATAGTATTACGATATAACGTATAACGTTGTATAGTATTAGGATATAACGTATAACGTTGTATAGTATTAGGATATAACGTATAACGTTATATAATATTACGATATAACGTATAACGTTGTATAGTATTAGGAAATAACGTATAACGTTATATACTATTACGATATAACGTATAACGTTATATAATAATACCATAATAACGCATAACGTTCTATAGTATTACGATATAACGTATAACGTAATATAGCATTACGATATATCGTAGAACGTTATGTAGCTTTACGATATATCGTATAACGTTATATACTATTACGATATAACGTATAACGTTGTATAGTATTAGGATATAACGTATAACGTTATATACTATTACGATACAACGTATAACGTTGTATTGTTTTAGGATATAACGTATAACGTTATATACTATTACGATATAACGTATAACGTTGTATAGTATTAGGATATAACGTATAACGTTATATACTATTACGATATATGGTATAACGTTATATACTATTACGATATATGGTATAACGTTATATACTATTACGATATATAGTATAACGTTGTATGTGTTACGATATAACGTTATATAGTATTACGTTATAACGTATAACGTTATATACTATTACGACATAACGTATAACGTTGTGAAGTATTAGGATATAACGTATAACGTTATATACTATTACGATATAAGGCATAACGTTGTATAGTATTAGAATATAACGTATAACGTTATATACTATTACGATATAGAGTGTAACGTTAATTAGTAATTACGATATAATGTATAACGATATGTACAGGTACGATATATGGTATAACGTTATACACTATTACAATTTAACGTACAACGTTGTATAGTATTAGGATATAACGTATAACGTTATATACTATTACGATATAATGCATAACGTTGTATAGTATTAGAATATAACGTATAACGTTATATACTATTACGATATAGTAGTGTAACGTTAATTAGTATTACGATATAATGTATAACGATATGTACAGGTACGATATATGGTATAACGTTATACACTATTACAATTTAACGTACAACGTTGTATAGTATTAGGATATAACGTATAACGTTATATACTATTACGATATAGCGTATAACATTATATACTATTACGATATAACGTATAACGTTATATAATATTACGATATAACGTATAACGTTGTATAGTATTAGGATATACCGTATAACGTTATATGCTATTACGATATAACGTGTAACGTTGTATAATATTACGATATAACGTATAACGTTGTATAGTATTAGGATATAACGTATAACGTTATATACTATTACGATATAACGTATAAGGTTGTATAGTATTAGGATATAACGTATAACGTTATATACTAATACGATATGACGTATAAACGTTGTATAGTATTACGATATAACGTATAACGTTACTATACTATTACGATTTAACGTATAACGTTGCATAGTATTAGGATATAACGCATAACGTTATATACTATTACGATATAACGTATAACGTTGTATAGTATTAGGATATACGTATAACGTTTTATACTATTACGATATATGTATAACGTTATATATTATTACGATATACAGTAAAACGTTGTATGGTGTTACGACATAACGTTATATAATATTACGTTATAACGTACAACGTTATACACAATTACGATATAAGGCATGACGTTGTATAGTATTAGGATATAACGTATAACGTGATATACCATTACGATATAGCGTTATAACGTTGTATACTATTAGGATATAGCGTATACGTTATATACTATTACGATGTAACGTATAACGTTGTATAGTATTACGATATAACGTATAACGTTATATACTATTACGATATAAGGCATAACGTTGTATAGTATTAGAATATAACGTATAAACGTTATATACTATTACGATATAGAGTGTAACGTTAATTAGTATTACGATATAATGTATAACGATATGTACAGGTACGATATATGGTATAACGTTATACACTATTACAATTTAACGTACAACGTTGTATAGTATTAGGATATAACGTATAACGTTATATACTATTACGATATAGCGTATAACATTATATACTATTACGATATAACGTATAACGTTATATAATATTACGATATAACGTATAACGTTGTATAGTATTAGGATATACCGTATAACGTTATATGCTATTACGATATAACGTGTAACGTTGTATAATATTACGATATAACGTATAACGTTGTATAGTATTAGGATATAACGTATATCGTTATATACTATTACGATATAACGTATAAGGTTGTATAGTATTAGGATATAACGTATAACGTTATATACTAATACGATATGACGTATAACGTTGTATAGTATTACGATATAACGTATAACGTTATATACTATTACGATTTAACGTATAACGTTGCATAGTATTAGGATATAACGCATAACGTTATATACTATTACGATATAACGTATAACGTTGTATAGTATTAGGATATAACGTATAACGTTATATACTATTACGATATATGGTATAACGTTATATATTATTACGATATACAGTAAAACGTTGTATGGTGTTACGACATAACGTTATATAATATTACGTTATAACGTACAACGTTATACACAATTTACGATATAAGGCATGACGTTGTATAGTATTAGGATATAACGTATAACGTTTATATTACCATTACGATATAGCGTATAACGTTGTATACTATTAGGATATAGCGTATAACGTTATATACTATTACGATTTAACGTATAACGTTGTATAGTATTACGATATAACGTATAACGTATATAACTATTACGATATATGGCGTAACGTTATATACTATTACGATATATGGCGTAACGTTATATTGTATTACGATATATAGTATAACGTTGTATGGTGTTACGATATAACGTTATATAATATTACGTTATAACGTATAACGTTATACACAATTTTCGATATAAGGCATAACGTTATATAGTATTAGGATATAACGTATAACGTTGCATACTATTACGATATAGCGTGTAACGTTGTATACTATTACGATATAACGTATAACGTTGTATAGTATTAGGATATAACGTATAACGTTATATACTATTACGATATATGGTGTAACGTTATATACTATTACGATATATAGTATAAAGTTTGTATGGTGTTTCGATATAACGTTATATAATATTACGTTATAACGTATAACGTTATACACAATTACGATATAAGGCATAACGTTGTATAGTCATAGGATATAACGTATAACGTTATATACTATTACGAATAGCGCATAACGTTGTATACTATTACGATATAACGTATAACGTTGTATAGTATTAGGATATAACGTATAACGTTATATACTATTACGATATACACGTATAACGTTGTATAGTATTAGGATATAACGTATAACGTTATATACTATTACGATATAACGTATAACGTTGTATAGTATTAGGATATAACGTATGACGTTATATTCTATTATGATATATGGTATAACGTTATATACTATTACGATATAACGTATAACGTTGTATAGTATTAGGATATAACGTATAACGTTATATACAATTATGATATAGAGTATAACGTTATTTTTAATATTACGATACAACGTATAACGATATATACCAGTACGATATATGGTATAACGTTATATACTATTACAATATAACGTACAACGTTGTATAGTATTAGGATATAACCTATAACGTTATATACTATTACGATATAGCGTATAACATTATATACTATTACGATATAACGTATAACGTTATATAATATTACGATTTAACGTATAACGTTGTATAGTATTAGGATATAACGTATAACGTTGTATAGTATTAGGATATAACGTATAACGTTATATACTATTACGATATAACGTATAAGGTTGTATAGTATTAGGATATAACGTATAACGTTATATACTATTACGATATGACGTTATAACGTTGTATAATATTACGATATAACGTATAACGTTGTATAGTATTAGAATATAACGTATAACGTTATATACTATTACGATACAACGTATAAGGTTGTATAGTATTAGGATATAACCTATAACGTTATATACTATTACGATATAGCGTATAACATTATATACTATTAAGATATAACGTATAACGTTATATAATATTACGATATAACGTATAACGTTGTTTAGTATTAGGATATAACGTATAACGTTATATACTATTACGATATAACGTATAACGTTGTATAATATTACGATATAACGTATAACGTTGTATAGTATTAGAATATAACGTATAACGTTATATACTATTACGATACAACGTATAAGGTTGTATAGTATTAGGATATAACGCATAACGTTATATACTATTACGATATAACGTATAACGTGTATAGTATTACGATATAACGTATAACGTTGTATAGTATTAGGATATAACGTATAACGTTGTATAGTATTAGGATATAACGTATAACATTATATAATATTACGATATAACGTATAAACGTTGTATAGTATTAGGATATAACGTATAACGTTATATACTATTAGGATATAACGTATAACGTTATATACTATTACGATATAACGTATAACGTTATATAATAATACATATAACGCATAACGTTCTATAGTATTACGATATAACGTATAACGTAATATAGCATTACGATATATCGTAGAACGTTATGTAGCTTTACGATATATCGTATAACGTTATATACTATTACGATATAACGTATACGTTGTATAGTATTAGGACATAACGTATAACGTTATATACTATTACGATACAACGTATAACGTTGTATTGTATTAGGATATAACGTATAACGTTATATACTATTACGATATAACGTATAACGTTGTATAGTATTAGGATATAACGTATAACGTTATATACTATTACGATATAACGATATAACGTTGTATAGTATTAGGATATAACGTATGACGTTATATTCTATTATGATATATGGTAATAACGTTATATACTATTACGATATAACGTATAACGTTGTATAGTATTAGGATATAACGTATAACGTTATATACTATTATGATATAGAGTATAACGTTATTTAGTATTACGATACAACGTATAACGATATATACAGTACAATATATGGTATAACGTTATATACTATTACAATATAACGTACAACGTTGTATAGTATTAGGATATAACCTATAACGTATATACTATTACGATATAGCGTATAACATTATATACTATTACGATATAACGTATAACGTTATATAATATGACGATATAACGTATAACGTTGTATAGTATTAGGATATAACGTATAACGTTATATACTATTACGATATAACGTATAACGTTGTATAATATACTTACGTATAACGTTGTATAGTATTAGAATATAACGTATAACGTTATATACTATACGATACAACGTATAAGGTTGTATAGTATTAGGATATAACGTATAACGTTATATACTATTACGATATAACGTATAACGTTGTATAGTATTACGATATAACGTATAACGTTGTATAGTATTAGGATATAACGTATAACGTTGTATAGTATTAGGATATAACGTATAACGTTATATAATATTACGATATAACGTATAACGTTGTATAGTATTAGGAAATAACGTATAACGTTATATACTATTACGATATAACGTATAACGTTATATAATAATACCATATAACGCATAACGTTCTATAGTATTACGATATAACGTATAACGTAATATAGCATTACGATATATCGTAGAACGTTATTTAGCTTTACGATATATCGTATAACGTTATATACTATTACGATATAACGTATAACGTTGTATAGTATTAGGATATAACGTATAACGTTATATACTATTACGATATAAACGTATAACGTTGTATAGTATTAGGATATAACGTATAACGTTATATACTATTACGATATATGGTATAACGTTATATACTATTACGATATATGGTATAACGTTATATACTATTACGATATATAGTATAACGTTGTATGGTGTTACGATATAACGTTATATAGTATTACGTTATAACGTATAACGTTATATACTATTACGACATAACGTATAACGTTGTGAAGTATTAGGATATAACGTATAACGTTATATACTATTACGATATAAGGCATAACGTTGTATAGTATTAGAATATAACGTATAACGTTATATACTATTACGATATAGAGTGTAACGTTAATTAGTATTACGATATAATGTATAACGATATGTACAGGTACGATATATGGTATAACGTTATACACTATTACAATTTAACGTACAACGTTGTATAGTATTAGGATATAACGTATAACGTTATATACTATTACGATATAAGGCATAACGTTGTATAGTATTAGAATATAACGTATAACGTTATATACTATTACGATATAGAGTGTAACGTTAATTAGTATTACGATATAATGTATAACGATATGTACAGGTACGATATATGGTATAACGTTATACACTATTACAATTTAACGTACAACGTTGTTAGTATTAGGATATAACGTATACGTTATATACTATTACGATATAGCGTATAACATTATATACTATTACGATATAACGTATAACGTTATATACTATTAACGATATAACGTATAACGTTGTATAGTATTAGGGATATACCGTATAACGTTATATGCTATTACGATATAACGTGTAACGTTGTATCATATTACGATATAACGTATAACGTTGTATAGTATTAGGATATAACGTATAACGTTAATATACTATTACGATATAACGTATAAGGTTGTATAGTATTAGGATATAACGTATAACGTTATATACTAATACGATATGACGTATAACGTTGTATAGATTACGATATAACGTATAACGTTATATACTATTACGATTTAACGTATAACGTTGCATAGTATTAGGATATAACGTATAACGTTATATACTATTACGATATAACGTATAACGTTGTATAGTATTAGGATATAACGATATAACGTTATATACTATTACGATATATGGTATAACGTTATATATTATTACGATATACAGTAAATACGTTGTATGGTGTTACGACATAACGTTATTTAATATTACGTATAACGTACAACGTTATACACAATTACGATATAAGGCATGACGTTGTATAGTATTAGGATATAACGTATAACGTTATATACCATTACGATATAGCGTATAACGTTGTATACTATTAGGATATAGCGTATAACGTTGTATAGTATTAGGATATAACGTATAACGTTATATACTATTACGATATATGGTGTAACGTTATATACTATTACGACTATATAGTGTAACGTTGTATGGTGTTACGATATACTAGTTATATAATATTACGTTATAACGTATAACGTTATACACAATTACGATATAAGGCATAACGTTGTATAGTCATAGGATATACCGTATAACGTTATATACTATTACGATATAGCGTATAACGTTGTATACTATTACGATATAACGTATAACGTTGTATAGTATTAGGATATAACGTATAACGTTATATACTATTACGATATAACGTATAACGTTGTATAGTATTACGATATAAACGTATAACGTTATATACTATTACGATATAACGTATAACGTTGTATAGTATTAGGATATAACGTATGACGTTATATTCTATTATGATATATGGTATAAACGTTATATACTATTACGATATAACGTATAACGTTGTATAGTATTAGGATATAACGTATAACGTTATATACTATTATGATATAGAGTATAACGTTATTTAGTATTACGATACAACGTATAACGATATATACCAGTACGATATATGGTATAACGTTATATACTATTACAATATAACGTACAACGTTGTATAGTATTAGGATATAACCTATAACGTTATATACTATTACGATATAGCGTATAACATTATATACTATTACGATATAACGTATAACGTTATATAATATTACGATATAACGTATAACGTTGTATAGTATTAGGATATAACGTATAACGTTATATACTATTACGATATAACGTATAACGTTGTATAATATTACGATATAACGTATAACGTTGTATAGTATTAGAATATACGTATAACGTTATATACTATTACGATACAACGTATAAGGTTGTATAGTATTAGGATATAACGTATAACGTTATATACTATTACGATATAACGTATAACGTTGTATAGTATTACGATATAACGTATAACGTTGTATAGTATTAGGATATAACGTATAACGTTGTATAGTATTAGGATATAACGTATAACGTTATATAATATTACGATATAACGTATAACGTTGTATAGTATTAGGATATAACGTATAACGTTATATACTATTACGATATAACGTATAACGTTATATAATAATACCATATAACGCATAACGTTCTATAGTATTACGATATAACGTATAACGTAATATAGCATTACGATATATCGTAGAACGTTATGTAGCTTTACGA